>NC_057811.1:260374693-260674693 GCF_018294505.1 Triticum aestivum
CGTACGGGCTGCCATGTGGCGGCCCCCGATTCGTCAGGCGGAGGCGGCGGACACGTCCGACGGCGGGGAAAATTTGTCTGGGCGCGAGGTGGAAGAGGGCTAGGGTTTCATCTGCGATCGTTTTCGGGAGGGGATGCACTTATATAGCTAGAGGGAGCTAGGAGAGTCCAAATGAGGTGCGGTTTTCACCCACACGATGGTGATCGAACGACCTACAGCATGGAAGAGAGTTTGGTGGGTTTTGGGCTGTTTAGAGAGGGGGGTTTGCTGCAACACACAAATGGACATTGCGGATGCCCGGTTAACCGTTGGAGTACCAAACGACCTCCAAGTGGAACGAAACTTGACCGGTGGTCTACCGGTGGTATACCAAGGCCACTTGACAAGCCTCGGTCCATTCCGAGAACGTTTGACACCTGCTCACGAAAGAAAACAAGAGGGGTGCGCCGGAGGAGATGGGAGCGCCGGATTGCAAAACGGACAACGGGGAAAATGCTCGGATGCACGAGACGAACACGTATGCAAATGCAATGCGCATGATGACATGATATGAAATGCATGACATGAACAAAATGCAAAACGAAAGACAAAACCCGACCACGGAGGGAATATCATAACACATAGCCGAAAATGGCAAGAGTCGGAGTTACAAATATGGAAAGTTACATGCGGGGTGTTACAATCACTCCGGTTGGGAAGGGAGGCAAAATTTGTTAAGATGAGAGAACTTGAATGGAGGACACGACACTCCTGTTAATTGGCCAGAAATGAAAAGAAAACATGATCTTGATTTGAAAAGATGATGGTTCGAAGAGAGCAATATCAGAAAGCCTCCGGAAAGAATAATGGAGATGAAAAGAACGAAGAAGAAGGACATCTTCTACTACAAATGAATATATAGGCAGAAGATCAATATGATCTCTTTTATTTGTTTTTATTCTTTTTTTCTTAATTCCCTCACAATCAAAGCATAGTAATCAAGCCCTTGACTCAACACTAATCTTTATTATATATAGCTCACGGACTCGATTACATAGAAGGATCATAAGGCAAAACTCAATACTAAATCACACTAAAACTTTATTCTACTAGATCAAGATATTACCAAAAGGACCGAGCTAAGAAAAATGGTAAAGATAGGAGTGTGATGGTGATATGATACCGGGGCACCTCCCCCAAGCTTGGCAGTTACCAAGGGGAGTGCCCATACCCATGTGATTATATCTCTTTTGCCGGTGAAGGAGACGGAGTTGTTGATGATGTAGGCTTGTCGTCCCTCTTCCAAGGCATAGGCTCACCATCATAGAAGGATGATCGAGTCTCCGGGATCGTTAAATCTGCAGCCAAACTCATCCTCTTGAATCTATATTCACACTCACAGTTTTGGTTTTGCAGGTCATAGATCTGCGCTTGGAGGTGCTCGATTTTCTCATGAAGCTTGAAGATGGCCTCCCCAATGTCCTTGGCGTCCAGCTTGTGGTTGTTGGTGAACTCCGTGATCAATATGTGATTGGAGTCTAGTCCACGCTCCACCATCTCCTGACACTTGAAAACTTGTTGCTCCATTGCCTCGAGCCTTGTCTTCACGCTTCCGGTCCTCCTTGGTCCCTCAACATCGCGGATGTGCAGCAACCCCTCACGCATCTCAATGGTCTGAGGATGTTGCAGCACTTCCGCGAGGTAGGGGTTGATGACCTTCTCGAAGAACTTGTCCTTGGGAGCACTTGGAGATGTCATGGTGATCTAGATCTGTCAGAAAACAGCTCGAAATAAGAATAGAGGATAATTGCATGATACGGTGGTCAGAACCTTCGGGAGATTATATAATGAATTTTTACCAACGAAAAGAAGTATCATGCAAGAAAACGGAGTCCGGAGGGCACACGAGGTGCCCACGAGGCAGGGGGCGCGCCCAGGGGGGTAGGGCGCGCCGTCCACCCTTGTGGAAGACTCGTGTCCTTTTCGGACTACTTCTTATTTTCCTATTTTCTTAAATATTCCAAAACGGAGGAAAATTGCCATTAGAACTGTTTTAGAGTCGGTTTACTTACCATACCACATACCTATTCCTTTTCGGAGTCTGAAACATTCTGGAAAGTGTCCCTTATGTATTCCTCCGGGGTTACAGTTTCAATAATATTGGTTTCAACGTTTATAGGATTACCTGAGATATAATGTTTGAGTCTTTGACCGTTCACCACCTTCGGATTTGTGCCTTCGAAGTTGTTGATTTTTATAGCACCAGAATGATAGAACTCCTCGATAACGTAAGGACCTTCCCATTTAGAGAGAAGTTTTCCTGCAAAAAATCTTAAACGAGAGTTGTATAGCAACACATAATCACCTACATTAAACTCACGCTTTTGTATCCTTTTGTCATGCCATCTTTTAAGCTTTTCTTGAAATACTTTGGCATTCTCATAGGCTTGGGTTCTCCATTCATCAAGTGAGCTAATGTCAAAGAGCCTCTTCTCACCGGCAAGTTTGAAATCATAGTTGAGCTCTATAATAGCCCAATATGCCTTATGTTCTAGTTCAAGAGGTAAGTGACATGCTTTTCCATAAACCATTTTATACGGAGACATACCCATAGCATTTTTATATGTAGTTCTATAGGCCCATAATGCATCATCGAGTTTCTTGGACCAATTCTTTCTAGATCTATTAACAGTCTTTTGCAAAATTAACTTGAGTTCTCTATTACTCAATTCTACTTGAGCACTAGACTGTGGGTGATAAGGGGATGCAATTCTATGATTAACATCATACTTAGCAAGCATTTTACGGAAGGCACCTCTAACGCCCGGATGATTAAGCTACAGTGAAACTCTACTAATGATGCCATGTCAGCTCCATTACTGTTGCTAATCTTTCGTTAGTTCAAAACCAATTCAAAAATCAATTCACAATATTGAAACAAAAATGTTCGGTGGGTGCCTAATATTGCACTCGTAATTATTGTGGAGAAAACAATTTTTTAGAAAGTGCCTAAATATTTTAAAATGAAATAAAACAGAAAAGAAAATAAATAAAATAAAAAGTGAAAATAAAACAAAAGGAAAAGAAACCCCCTGGACCAGACGGCCGAGCTCACAGCCAGGCCGGCCCACCTGGCCCATCCGGCCGACCCAGCCCGTTCCCCCGGTGGCTCGTCTCCCTCCCTGTTCCCCCGACCCGGGTCGGAACAGGGGCGCGCTCCCGCCCAACCGCCTCGCCGGCACCGACGCCGGCAGGGGATAAGGCCGCCACGCCCGCCGCCTCCTCTATCCCATTCCCACTCCCCCCGCTCTCCCTCTCGGCCCCTGCGCCTTCCCCCTCAGATCCACCTCGCTGCTTCCCCTTCCCCACCGCATCCGAGCGCCACCATGGCCTCGCCGCCGTAGAACTCACGGCCACCGCGACCTCCGCACCTCTCCGACGTGTCCGCTCGCTCCACCTCCCTCGACTACGCCTCCCCGACGAGCCGCAGGACGGCGGGAGCCCATGAACGCTGCCCAGGCCTCGTCTTCTTCCTCGGACCCCCGCCGCGTTTCCAACGAGCGCCGTCGACTCTGCTGCTACTAAACCCCCAAGGGCCACCGTGTGTGCCGCTAGGTGAGCCCCCACTTCCTCCCCTCTCTCTCTCGACGCCGTTCGCTAGATGTGTGCACCGCCCCAACTTGCCCGAGCGCGTCGCCGGCAGCCGTCCGGTGACCATTTGGTCCCGGGCTCGTGCCCGTCGTGGTCGCACGCGCACGTAGAGGCCTCCTAGCCGTTTTGAGTGCTTGCTGCCGCGCCGCATCGCCGTTCCCTCTCGCGGCCGAACTCCGCGCCCGCCTCTCTGCTCGCTGTCACTGCTCCGGTGCGTCTCCGGCGTCGCCACTACCCCCACTTGATGTGCCTGAGTCCCTGCTTTCGAACGCACCCAACCGCGTGTAAAACCATGCCCCATACCACCGTTTGCCCTCAAGCCCGACTCCGGCCGTCCGCCGATGTGCTCGCCGCCGTCACTTCTGGCGACCTCCAGCCACACCACCGGCACCACTAGATGCGGCTCACCGAACTCGTTCGAACGCCACCTCCTGCGCTCGAAACGGACCACCACAGCGGATTTCCGGCCACGTCCCGAGCCGCGCCGCCACGTTTTGCCTCGCCGGTGTCGTTCCGGCGCTGTCCGCCGACGTGGCTAGGCGGGCCCCACCCCTGGGTCACTGCCAGTGGGCCATGGGGCCCCCGTTGACTGGGGTTGACCCAGTCAATGTGCTGACTGGGCAGCCCAGTGGCACTGACATGCGGGGCCCACGCCATAAGCGAATAAAAATAAATAGATAAATTGCTAATTAATTAAATTAGTTAATTAAAATCTTAATCTCTCACTGACTACTGGGCCCCACCCGCTAATTAACCCATTTAGTTAGTCTAAACCCCCTGTTAGTGCCCTGACAATGACATGTGGGTCCCACTGGACCCACCTGTCTGGTTTGACTGGTCAACCGACCAGTTGACCTGCTGACATCACTCTGATGTCATGCCTGCATCATTGTTCACTGTTCTGGATAATGTTGGATTTAAATAAATGATTAAAATCAGAAAATGATTAAATCTTTAGAAAATCATATAAAATAATCCGTAACTCGGATGAAAATACTTTCTACATGAAAGTTGCCTAGAACGACGAGATGAATCCGGATACACAGCCCGTTCGTCCGCCACACATCCCTAACCTATCGAACTTGCAACTTTCCCCCTCCGGTTCATCTGTGCGAAAACGCGAAACACCGGGAATACTTTCCCGGTTGTTTCCCCCCTTCGCCGGTATCACCTACTACCGCATTAGGGCACACCTAGCAACGCTCATTGTCATGTCGTGCATCGTCATGCATATGTTTGCATTATATTTATTGTTTCTTCCCCCTCTTCTCTCGCTAGACCCCGAGACCGACGCCGCTGCTACCCAGTACGACTACGGTGTTGATGACCCCTCCTTCTTGCCAGAGCTTCTAGGCAAGCCCCCCTGTTCACTAGATATTGCCTATTCTTCTCTATACTGCTTGCATTAGAGTAGTGTTGCATGTTACTGCTTTCCATTAATCCTATTCTGCTGCATAGCATGTCCTTGCTACTACCGTTGTTACCTTTACCTGCAATCCTACCTGCTTAGTATAGGATGCTAGTATTCCATCTGTGGCCCTACATTCTTCTCCGTCTGCCTTGCTATACTATCGGGCCATGATCACTCGGGAGGTGATCACGGGTATATACTTATATATATATATTATACCTGTGGTGACTAAAGTCGGGTCGGCTCGTAGAGTGCCCGCGAGTGGATCTTTGTGGCGGAGCGACAGGGGAGGTTGAGACCACCTAGAAGAGAGGTGGGCCTGGCCCTGGTCAGCGTCCGCGGTTACTTCATAATAACATGCTTAACGAGATCTTGGTATTTGATCTGAGTTGGGTCGTTGACCTTATACGCACTAACCGCCACGTGGGACAAGATATGGGCAACCGGCATCGTGGTATCAACCGAAGCCTTCGTGACGTCAGTGACTAAGCGACGCGTGCCGGATTGGTCTGGAATGCCTACTCTTGTATAAGGGAGGCTAGGACTGCTTCTGGCCGCGTTCGCAACGTGCAGGTGTGCAATGGGCGATGGGCCTAGACCCCTGCGCGCTTAGGATTTTGACCGGCGTGCTGACCTCTCTGTTGTGCCTGGGTAGGGCTGCGACGTGTTGATCTTCCGAGGCCGGGCATGACCCAAGAAAGTGTGTCCGACCAAAGGGGATCGAGCGTGTCGGGTAATGTGGTGCACCCCTGCAGGGAAGTTTATCTATTCGAATAGCCGTGATCTTCGGTAACAGGACGACTTGGAGTTGTACCTTGATCTTATGACAACTAGAACCGGATACCTAATAAAACACACCCTTCCAATTGCCAGATACCACCCGGTGATTGCTCTCTCACAGGTCGACGAGGAGAGGATCGTTGGGGTAGGAATCTGCTATGCGATGATACTTGGTGAACTTACCATCTACTCTCTTCTACATGCTGCAAGATGGAGGCTACCAGAAGCGTAGTCTTCGACAGGACTAGCTATCCCCATCTTATTCTGGCATTCTGCAGTTCAGTCCACCGATATTGCCTCTTTACACATATACCCATGCATATGTAGTGTAGATCCTTGCTTGCGAGTACTTTGGATGAGTACTCACGGTTGCTTTTCTCCCTCTTTCCCCCCTTTCCCTTCTACCTGGTTGTCGCAACCAGATGCTGGAGCCCAGGAGCCAGACGCCAACGTCGACGACGACTCCTACTACACCGGAGGTGCCTACTACTACGTGCAGGCCGCTAACAACGACAAGGAGTAGTTTAGGAGGATCTCAGGCAGGAGGCCTGCGCCTCTTTCGATCTGTATCCCAGTTTGTGCTAGCCATCTTATGGCAACTTGTTTACTTATGTCTGTACTCAGATATTGTTGCTTCCGCTGACTCGTCTATGATCGAGCACTTGTATTCGAGCCCTCGAGGCCCCTGGCTTGTATTATGATGCTTGTATGACTTATTTATGTTTTTAGAGTTGTGTTGTGATACTTCCCGTGAGTCCCTGATCTTGATCGTACACGTTTGCGTGCATGATTAGTGTATGATTGAATCGGGGGCGTCACAAGTTGGTATCAGAGCCGACTGCCTGTAGGAATCCCCCTTCCACACTCCTTGGACGAAGTCGAGTCTAGACATTGCAAAACTTTTACTAACATGGCCGTGTGTCTTACGGGCCCACGTCGCCATTGGGTGGTACTAGGATCTTTTACTCCTCAACCTTTACTCTGGGACTCTGAACTCTCTTCTTCTCGGGTTAAACGAATTTACTAACTCTAAAACTAGGTTCCCGTGACCACATTCACCCAAAAGTTGGATAAGCCATAGTTATTTCTTAGAATAGTATTTTGAACAATTCCCACACTGTCATTTGACTCCTTTGAAACATCTTTGCTTTCAGATGGAACTCACGAGGCAGGTCGTGCGCCACACGACGGCCATTGGTGCCTCGGGATCACCTGCTATGCTAGCTGAGATGATGACCTATCTGGGTTATCGCTGGCACCCTGAGTACACCGTCTTCGAGGAGTACCAGGACTTTAACCAAGAGCAATATCGTGCCATCGTCCACCTCTACTCTCGGGAGTATGACTCCACTACTGTGCTGCACACTGCTCATGGTGTTGGAGTGACCATCGATATGGCAGTTCACGATGTTGCTTATGCTGCTTTGACACGCCTTCGTGGAGAGTATCGGGAGTTGGATACCTCCCCCTTCAGGCACATTGCTATCGCATCCGATGTTGGTGCGGAGGGTTACTACACTGCTGCCTACTCCACTGTCACCCGAGAGCCCTTCTACCATCAGAACCTGGTTCTGCATGCTGATGGGCTGGATCGAGCTCACCGAGCTCTTCGCCATGAGTTGTACACCACCCGTCAGCACCTTTACCGTGCTCTGACGCTGTTGCACCCCCTTGTCCAATCTGATGGTCTGCCGCATTCTGCGATCTACCCAGCCAGGACCATGATGCCCCAGGGTGTCGGCTGGCCAGATGTGGGAGGCTACTCTCCTGCACTTGGTCCTCTTCTACCACTTGAGCGTCGGGTTTTGCACCAGAGTATCCGCGGACCCCAGGTTGCTGACGTGGAGTTCCCGATGCGACACTACCAGCTTTCAGGCTACACCTACCTCCACAGTTCCTCCTGGGACTGATGTAGGCTTGCTTGCTAGTGTTAGATGCATTCGCCGCGAGCCTGCGTGCCGCCTATGATGTCTTTAGTCTATGTACTGAACTCTGTGTACCGAACTATATGCATGATCCTTTTGTAAGATATGCCGTCTACTATGTAGTATCTATCGTGCTCCCTTCATTATGCATGTTTCATCATGAATGATTCTTGTGTTTGCAAATTTCTCAATGCTGAACTACCCCTGTTATATATTAGCAGGATGGTTAGACCAGGTGGTCGTGGTAGTGGTGGCAACGCCCCACCACTGCCTGAGTACATGGATGGTATGATCCAACAGCTCGAGATGAATCGCTAGTTCATGGAGAATATGATGGCTCAGTTCCATCGCCCCAATATGAACCAGCAGCCAGCCCAAGTGACTCTGCAGGATTTCATGCGCCTCAACCCAACTGTGTACCGCAGCTCAACTCAGCCGCTGGATGCTGATGACTGGCTCCGTGACATCACCTATGAGATGGAGTCTGCTGATGTAGCCCCTGCCAGCTATGTCACCTTTGCTTCCTTCTTCCTAAAGGGACCCGCAGCTCAATGGTGGGACAGCCACAGGCGTACTCTTCCAGCTGGAACAATCATCACCTGACCAGACTTCCAAGCTGCTTTCTGTGCCCGCTTCATTCCTCAGGGAGTCATGGACCAGAAGAAGCGTGAGTTCCGCAACCTCACCCAAGGCAACAAAACTGTTGAAGCTTATCAGCGGGAGTTTCTGGACTTGTCTCGCTATGCTAAAGAGGACATTGCAACTGATGCACGCAGACAGGAGAAGTTCCGTGACGGCCTTCAAGCTGACATCAAGCTCGCACTTCTAGTGCATGACTTTACTGATTTCGCCACCTTGGTGAACAAGGCCATCAATGTCGAAACTGGTCTGCAGGAATACCAGAGCTCTCACAGGCGCAACCGTGACACGGGCTCATCTTCAGGCCTGCCCTCGCAGAAGCGTAAGATATGGATTCCCAACAGCATGTACGAGCCAACTGCACCTGCCCCAAGGCAGACCTATGCTGCACCTCGTCTGCCTCTTCCTCCATCTAGGCAGCCAAGGCTTCCAGCACCACCACCCCGAGCTCCTGCTCCCGCTCCCAATAATGGTTTGTGCTTCAGGTGTGGTCAACCAGGACACCGTGCTAGAGAATGCAACCAGAACCAGAATCAACTGGCCCTTCCAGCAACCGGCCGTGGAAGCAACCAGCCCCACAACAATAGTGCCAAGTCTTATGGACATGTTCATGCCAACCACGTTGATCTCAATGAAGCTCAAGACCAGCCTGCTACTGTGATGGGTACACTCCCCGTTAATTTTGTACTAGCATCCGTTTTATTTGATACAGGAGCATCGCATTCATTCATATCAGCAGAATTTGCATTCATGCATGGCATTAAATATGAAGAGATGAACACTCCGCTAGTGGTACACACCCCTGCGGGCCAATGTCAAACCTCTATGGTTAGTCACGACGTTCCTGTTGAAATTGAAGGATTGGAATTCCTTGCCTCTCCCATCGTACTGAAGTCCTGTAGCATTGATCTCATTCTGGGAATGGATTGGTTGAAAGCACATACTGCTTCTATAGTTTGCGCCACCAAGACCGTCCATCTGCTACACCCTTCCGATGAAATAATAAGCTACAATGCTCGTCTGGTTCAGAATGCCGAGGCAAGGCTCTATGCACTGAATGCATTGAGCGCTGCACCACTCGAGGGCATTGAAAACATTCCTGTCGTTCGCGAATTTCAGGACGTCTTCCCTGAAGAACTTCCAGGGATTCCCCCTGCTAGAGCTGTTGAATTCATCATCGACTTGAAACCAGGCACCACTCCTATAGCCAAGCGACCCTACAAGATGCCGCCGCATGAACTCATTGAGCTTAAGGAGGAAATCGACAAATCTCTTCGCAAAGGTTTCATTCGCCCAAGTTGCTCTCCTTGGGGAGCACCTTCTCTCTTTGTCAAGAAGAAGGATGGGACAAACCGATTAGTTCACGACTACCGTCCTATAAACCAACCTACCATTCAGAATAAATATCCTCTTCCTCGGATCAATGATTTGTATGATCAACTGGCTGGTTCATCAGTGTTTGTCGGATGTGGGGTTCCGGCAAACCCTTAAGGTTCGAACTCTGGGGTGCGCGCGAAGCCTTTCCCTCCTACCGATCCACGCCCTAGCTCACTAAGATCTCGCGGACGAACTTGACGAACTCGCAACACAGAAAGACACGAGATTTATACTGGTTCGGGCCACCGTTGTGGTGTAATACCCTACTTCAGTGTGGTGGTGGTGGATTGCCTCTTGGGCTGATGATGAACAGTACAAGGGGAAGAACAACCTCCTGAGGTTGAGGTGTTCTTGTGGCTAGGGTAGGCTCTCGATCAGATCGGATCAGGCTAAGATGCCCCTACTGTGGTGGCTAGTTCTACTTATATAGGCCCTGGTCCTCTCCCCAAATATTGAGCGGGAAGGGAGCCAACAACGGCGGGAAAATTTGAAGGGGGCAACTAGTACAAGCTATCCTGACAAAAGTGGTCTTCGCCTGCAAAAGGCTCTGGTGGTGACGCCGTCTTGGGCTCCACGATGACCTCCCTCCTGCCATCCTTCTGGTCTTGGTCTCGTTGCACCGATATGGCAACCTCTGCCTAATGCCTCGATATTCCTCGCCTGCGCTGGCCTCCTTAGCACCAAAGAGGAAACAAGGACACTGCGCGCGCTGGCGCCCGCCTGGTGCCGATCGTCATGGCTCACGTCATGAGAGCCTCGTGAGGTTTGCTCCGCCTTGATATCTCCGCTCCTCATGAGCCCGCCTAGAGGGGCCGCTCCTGAGGAGGTCCTGCGTCGTCCGCCTCGCGAGGCTTGGCCCCTCGCGAGGGTCTTGGGTGCCTTGTTGATGAAGATGGGCCGTACGGCCCGCTGACTTAGGCACGCCGCGGGCCGCAGGCAGGCAAGTCTGGGGACCCCCGTTCTCAGGACGCCGACAGTAGCCCCCGGGCCCAAGGTGCGCTCGGGCTTGGCTTCGCGGCGAAGCCAAGGGTCAAGTACGGAGCACCGCGGGGCCCCAAAGCCCGCGGCCTTGGTTGACGTATGGCGGTTGATTGGACGTGGGCGTCTTCGCTTCCCCACGCTGCCTCGGCAACTGCTCGATTGGACAAAAGGCTGGCGCGACAGCGCTTGCCTTCACTGTTTCTTCCTCGCCTCGCTCCAGATCCCCTTTCTCGCTCCTCGCCACCGCTACCTCCAGATCGGCTCCAATCCCGCTCCGCATCTGCGACCCATGGCGCAGCGCAAGGTCAGGACTTCCTCAACGCCGGCTTGGTATGAGCTGGGCCTTGAAGTGCCCACCGTCACAGAGAAGAGCCTCGCCTCCGTGCGCCTGCTGACGGCGGGGGAGAGCAACCAGTGGGGGAAGACGGAGCTCCGGCTCGCCTCCGATGTGCCGGAGCCTGAGGGAAGCACCTTCTTCCCCTTCTTCTCGAGCAGCATCGCCGTTGGGTTGGTCCCTCCTTTCTCGGACTTCTTTTATGAGGTTCTCGACCACTACGGGCTGCTGGCGTTGCACCTCCATCCCAACTCTGTCCTCCTCTTGTCCATCTTCGCCTACTACTGCGAGGCGTACCTGGGCGTGCTGCCATCCGTGGCGCTTCTGCGCCACTTCTTCTTCCTTCGCGTCACCGATGGGCCACTCTCCGGATGCGCCAACTTCATCGCGTCTGGCAAGGCCAATTCGATCTCGAGCACCGGGAAGAGGGACGACAATATTCGATCCAAATGGGTCATGATGGACGCCAAGTGCGCCCATCAGCGCCTGGTGTTACCGACGCAAGCACCCCAGCTCAACAAGGGGTGGCCCAAGGCGGAGATTGCCGATGAGCGGGCGTTGTCTGTGTTGGGGCAGATGACGACTGACTTGAAGCCGGGCAACGCGAAGGCAGCCAAGGTGACGGGGGCAATGGTCCTGAGGGAGTTCTTGATGCTGCGAGTTGCCCCTCTCCAGGCGCGCTCACGCCCCTTGTGGGAGCTTGAAGAAGAGGGGAACAAGACCCGTCTGAGGCCTGGGGCCCTTCCCGGCGACGAATTGGATGCTGTCCTGCGCCTCATAGTTGGGGACAACCAGGAGTACCCGCCTAGTGCCTTCGTTCCTTTGTTCCTCCGCAAGGACTGGGAGGAACTTGTCGCCTCCAGGCCGACCTTTGATGCGCGTGGCCTGGTGCCGCCGGCGCTCGCAGGAGCTCCTGCAGCACCGAAGCCGGTGGAGGTGTCCTCTAATGAGTCCCGTGGAGGGGAGGAGGTGGAGGTGGACTCGGAGAAGACTCTTGAAGAGGTGGGGGAGACTTCTCCTCTGAGCAAGGCCGAGATCCTCCGCACCCTGCCCGACGACGCCGAGGCCGATGCCCGCCAGGAGGAGAGGGAGCAGCCCCTCATCCCGACAAGGGGCAGGTTGTCGTTGGTTCCTCGAGATGCCGCCCCTGTCTCGACGCCTCCTGAGGCCGGCTCTGGCCCTTCTGCCGCCGGGGCCCGCGTGCCCACTCCTCAGGTCCCGACGCTGTCAGGCTTCAAGCTCCCCAAGCGGAAATATGTTGCAGTGGATCAGTAAGTGCCTTAAGCTTCGCCTTGTCCCTGCTTGTACTTGTTATTTCCCGACATTCGCCCTTGGTCGATCAGGCCGACGCCTTCAGTGAAGAAGAGGAAGGAGGATACGGCGGTCGTGCCTTCCTCCGCAGAGAAAGGAGGCAGCAGCACCCGCACCTCCCCAACCCGGTCGTCCTCGTGAGGCCAAGAGGAACATCGTCATGTGGAATCAGCCCCCATGGCCCCACTGGCTCCGAAAGTGCCGGCGTATGGCGCGGTTGATGAGGTCCCAGCTGCTCCGGAACCCGCAATCTCGCGGGCCCTGGCGACGACGTCGCCTCCTTCTACTGTTGCACCTTCACTCCCAGGTTCTTCTACCTCTGCTGCTGTCCTAGAGCATGCTCTTTTGGAGATGACCCAGTTGCAGGCAGATCTCCTGAGCGCGGACCCGCGCCTGGTGGCTGGGCGCCTGGAGCTGGCCTCTGGCTGGCTTCACTCCGACTTGGCGGTTCGCGCGATGCTGAGTCAGGCCGCGGCGTCCTCCGAAAAGGAGAAGCAGAGCGCTGCCACTGCTGCAGCCGATCGTGAGGCGGCACTGAAGGACGCCAAGGCCACCCGCGACCACTGCCGAGAGCTAGAGGACAAGCTGAAGAGCCTGCGTGACAAGCACGCCAAAGAAGCACGCAGCCGCCAAGCGAAGGAGGAGGAGATGAAGGCCCGGGAGGACACCGTCAAGAACCGTGATGCTAAGCTGGCGCAGTTGGGGAAAACGCAGGCCGCCGAGCGCAACTGGTTGGAAAAGCTGGAGCGGAAGGTGGAGGCGAGGGAGGCCGATCTTGACGCCAAGGCGCGAGTCTTGGCCGAAGACCGCGTGGCCTTTGCCGATCTCGAGAAGAGATCTCGCAAGGCACTGAAGACGCTCTACGAGCACGACCTGGAGAAGTCGCTGGCCACCGATGAGGATGGCCCCGCCCGGCTGCTTCCTCTCTTGGTGAACGCGCTCGAGGAAGTCGTTGATGGTGTCGGGCCCATGGCGAAGGCAGAAGCTCGCGTCCTGTCTTCAGCTGCATTGACTCGCGTCTTCAGCCATCTGCACCTTCGCGACCCCGACGCTTGCCTTGACGAGCTGCTGGAGCCCGTGGCCGATGATCTTAGCGCAGCCGCCGCCGCAGCTGTACAAGGTCAAGTGGAGGCCTTGCTGAAGAAGTTCCGTGGCTTTGTCTCCGCTCCTTTGTCCGGCGATGCCGCCGATCCTGTGGCTGGCGGTGAAGGTGAAGACGATGTCACCCACGGAGGAGCACCTTCCGCAGGCGATGGCGGTATCCAGGGTGACCTGCGGCTATTCTCCCGTTTCGTTCCTGCAACATGTATCAGGCCTCGTGGAGGTGTTTAGACTTTTCATTTGGTATTGTGAGGACAATGTGCTTGTAATATTTGCTTCGAGATTTGTGCTTTCCTTCCTATCTGATTTGTGTTCTATGTCGGCAGAGCCCGGCCCCGCGCATACCTCAACCGCCATTGGGCCGACCGGAGACCAGGACGGACCAAGGAGTGAGGGGCTACGTGACCAGTTAGGCTCCTGAGTCGCGATGCTCAGGGGTCCCCCTTGACGCGCAAACAACATATAGGGAGAGTTCACGAGGATAGGTTGATGTTCTACGTCGGCAGAGCCCGGCCCCGTGCATACCTCAACCACCATTGGGCCGACCGGAGACCAGGACGGACCAAGGAGTGAGGGGCTACATGACCAGTTAGGCTCCTGAGTCGCGATGCTCAGGAGTCCCCCTTGACGCGCAAACAATCTCCATACCTTCCCTCGCCGAGGCCTCGGGAGGGGCGTGCAACGACCAGGTCCGGGAGGCCTGTTTGGGCGGCGTGCGCCTGGGCGTGACCCGAGAGCAGCCCCCAGGCCCGGGAGGCCTGGTTGGGTGGCGAGCGCTTGGGCGTGACCCGAGCGCAGCCCCCGTGCCCAGCCCCCTCGCGCGGCTCTCCCGAGGGGAGGCGTTGCTGTGAGGCCGGACGCTGAGCTCTGGGCTCCCTGAGGTTGGTACGACTGTGAAGCTGCCCTCAGTTGTTTATCACCAGCGCGGAGCATAGTGCTTCCTCTTGTGCACGGGCATAGCTGCTCCTCGGCAGTGTCGACGGCCAGCGCGGAGCATGGTGCTTCCACTTGTGCGTGGGAGGGGGCCCCCCTCCGGGAGGAGCCCCCGGGGCGTGTACAGCCCCGCCCTGACACGGGCTTGCACGGCAGGGCTGCGAGGTATATCTGGGCACTCATGAGCCAGCATGGGACTCACGAGGCCCTACCTCAAGGCGGGTTGCGCCTGGTCTTGAGTCTTGGTTGCTGTGCGTTCCTGCAACGCGGTTAGGTGCAAGCACTCTGCGTCCTCAGGTCCCGGCCCTCGAGCGAGCTTAGGCGCCGCTGGTATGCCAGGTCGCAATGCCGTGGTCAAGGATGGGGGGGTGAGGGCTGGAGAGCCAGTAAGAGCTCCTGAGTCGCGATGCTCAGGAGCCCCCCTTTTAACGCGCAAGCGAATTGCACGGGATGAATGGACCCGTGGCGGGTGGCGATCGAGTAGGTGGTAACCGTAGACAGGTTAAGCATGGAAGGCAAATCAGCTTGGGTAAATGCAGGAAGGTACATGCCACTGGGTCCGGCCCGAGCGGCTTGGGGATGATGCAGCCCGAGGGGCGCCCCCAGCAAGGTAAGCTAAAGACATAAGCAAAAGGGATACATGCCACAGGGAGGGACCCATGCAGCCTGGGAATAATGCAGCCCGAGGGGCGCTCCCAGCTAAACAAGCTTGGAAAATGGCACCTGGTTCTGTAGACGAAGTAGAGTTGGTGCAGCTGAAGGCGTGAGTCGAAGGAATGACTCTTCAAAAGCCACCGGGGCCCTGAGCCTCGGGAAGCTCTGGGGCTCGGAGGGGTTCCTTGAAGACCGTCTCCATTTCTTCCAGGACGGCATGGTACCTGGCCTCCTGAGCCGTCAGGACGCGCCGCATGTTGCGCTGATAGGCTGACGCCATGCTCGGCAAGCCGAAGGGCATGCGAACGTAGCTGTGTGGCAGGCCCTCGCAACGGCCCACACGCGAAGGCCAGAAACGCTCCTGAGATGCGGCCCTGTTGAGCCCTGGGACGTCGATGCGGACATGCAGCCCAGCATCGTCGCCTGGATGGGGAGCTGCGCCTCGTGAGCTGCTGTCGCCGCGCATGGCTCTTGCGTCTTGCAGTTCCTGAGTGGTCTTGGTGATGAACTCCTGAGCGGTGGGCAGTCCTAGCCCTGTGTTCTCCTGAGGGAAACGTGCCGCGAAGCATGCCTCCAAGTGGTGCCCAAGCGCCTCCCTCGTGAGGTTGGCAAGGTCCGAGGCCCTCCAGAAGAGAGCCCCCGAGCCCTGCCCGAGGAGGGCACCGGGCGTGCCTTCCTATGCGATGGAGGGAGGCGTGCCTGAAGCGGGCGCTAATCCTGATGAGGCTCCAGCCGCGTCGCCGCCCTCCTGAGATCCTGCTCGGCGCAGCTGCTTCTTCTTCTTGGGGAGGGCCTTAGGAGGGCCCTCGCTTTTGCGGTCGGGGTCGTTGATTGCTGCAGCTTGGAAGGCGCGCTCGAGGGAGCACACCGCATCTCTCTCTCCACATGGGACCGTGATGATTCCACCTCTTCCCGACATCTTGAGGACGTTGTAGCCGTGATGGGTGACTGCCATGAACTTGGCCAGGGCCGGATGCCCGAGGATGGCGTTGTACGGCAGGCAGATGTGCGCGACGTCGAAGTCGATGAGCTCGGTGCGGTAGTTCTTGCATTCTCCGAAGGTGACAGGCAGGCGGACCTGCCCTATCGGTGTGGTGGAACCGTCGGTCACTTCTGAGAAAGGCTTGGTAGGCTGAAGCTGCTCATATGGCACTTGGAGGTTGTCGAACGTGTCGACGGACAGGACGTTGAGCCCTGCGCCGCCGTCGATGAGGGTCTTGGTAACCTGCACATTGCCGATGACTGGGAGCACAGCATCGGGAGGGCGCCAGCGGTGGCTGCGCACTTGAGCTGATTTGCCGAGTTGAAAGTGATGGCGCATTGGGACCACCTGAGTGGGCGCGTGGCCTCGAGCTCGGGGAGCACCGCGTTCACTTCTCGAGCGAACTGTTTGAAGATGCGTTGAGAGGCTGGGGCCTGCGCGCCACCGAAGATGCAGGCGATTGCACGTGGCTCCTGGAAGCCCCCAGCCCCCTCATCCTGATGGTGATCGTCGTTCCTTCTTGGTGGCGGCAGCGGGGGAAGACCGGTGTTGCACTGGGGGCGATCCTCACGAGGCTGGTCCCTCCAGGCGACCTCGCGAGGATGGTCCTGGCAGCGGTCCTCACGAGGCCTGTCGTGCCACTCCTGGCGCGGGCCACGGTCGTCCCAGCGTCCGCCTCCACGTCCTCCTCCACGGCCGTAGCCCCGGTCGCTACGCTCGGGGCGTCGACCGAAACATCCTTCGTGAATGGCTCTGAGCTCTTAACAGTCACTGGTGTTGTGGGTGTTCAGATTGTGGAAGGCGCAGAACGGTCGGCTGTTCTTGGATGACTCGGGCTGATCTCTGCCCCGCTTGGTGTCGGGCTCCGCTGTGAGCACTGCCGCTTCCTTGCGCTTCACGTCCTTGGCCTTGGCTTTCTTCTCCTTTGTGCCCGCGGCTGGCAGCTCGAGGAGGGAGAGGCGCCCCTCCTCAGCTCTTGCGCACTTGGTCGCCAGGTTGAACAGCTCCTAAGATGTGCACAGCTCCTCATGGATAGCGAGCTCTTCCTTCATCTTGACATCATGGACGCCGTCTAAGAACGCGGAGATGATGGCCTCGTCCGTGACCTTGGGGATCTTGAGGTGCAGTCTTGGGGCAAAGGTGGTGGAGGCACGCCATGAGCCACGTCGCCTGTGGCTGGCGGAGGGTGAGGCAGAGAGAGGGACGGCGCCGGGAAGCCCCCTGCGGCGCGGACGAGCTCGGGGACGCGGTCGAGCCACTCCTCGTAGAGGTCGTCGACTGGCGGTAGCGTAGGAGCTCATTCGCCGCGAGGAGCGCGGCCCGCGCCTCCATGGGAGCGCGGCGTGCATGAGACGAAGAACCGACCGGGGTCAGCGACAGAGTGGCTGTGCGGCCGTCCTGCCGCACCAACGGATGTAGCGAGGACGCCTGTTGCTCGTTCCCTGCCGGGCCGGTGGCAGCGTTGGCGGCGGGAGACAGATAACGATGAGGTGGCCCGCCGACGGGTGCCGTCTAAGCAACGCGGGCGGTGAGGGCAGCCCGACGCTCAGCTCGAGCGCGGCGACCGTCCGCCATGGAGACAACGGAGCGACGGATCGACGGAAGGGAAGCTACGACGCACCCCTACCTCGTGCGCCAAATGTTGGATGTGGGGTTTCGGCAAACCCTTAAGGTTCGAACTCTGGGGTGCGCGCGAAGCCTTTCCCTCCTATCGATCCACGCCCTAGCTCTCTAAGGTCTCGCAGACGAACTTGACGAACTCGCAACACAGAAAGACACGAGATTTATACTGGTTCGGGCCACCGTTGTGGTGTAATACCCTACTCCAGTGTGGTGGTGGTGGATTGCCTCTTGGGCTGATGATGAACAGTACAAGGGGAAGAACAGCCTCCTGAGGTTGAGGTGTTCTTGTGGCTAGGGTAGGCTCTCGATCAGATCAGATCAGGCTGAAATGCCCCTACTGTGGTGGCTAGTTCTACTTATATAGGCCCTGGTCCTCTCCCCAAATATTGAGCGGGAAGGGATCCAACAACGGTGGGCAAATTTGAAGGGGGACAACTAGTACAAGCTATCCTGACAAAAGTGGTCTTCGCCTGCAAAAGGCTCTGGTGGTGACACCATCTTGGGCTCCACGATGACCTCCGTCCTGCCGTCCTTCTGGTCTTGGTCTCGTTGCACCGATATGGCAACCTTTGCCTGATGCCTTGGTATTCCTCGCCTGCGCTTGCCTCCTTAGGACCAAAGAGGAAACAAGGACGCTGCACGCGTTGGCGCCCGCCTGGTGCCGATCGTCATGGCTCACGTCATGAGAGCCTCATGAGGTTTGCTCCGCCTTGATATCTCTACTCCTCGTGAGCCCGCCTAGAGGGGCCGCTCCTGAGGAGGTCCTGCGTCGTCCGCCTTGCGAGGCTTGGCCCCTCGCGAGGGTCTTGGGTGCCTTGTTGATGAAGATGGGCCGTACGGCCCGCTGACTTAGCCATGCCGCGGGCCGCAGGCAGGCAAGTCTGGGGACCCCCATTCCCAAGACGCCGACAGTGTTCTCTAAACTCAACTTGAGGTTTGGTTACCACCAGATCCGTGTTCGTGAAGAGGATATCCCAAAGACCGCCTTCGTGACTCGATATGGTTCATACGAGTACACTGTCATGTCATTCGGCTTAACCAATGCTCCAGCCACCTTCTCTCGTCTGATAAACTATATATTCATGGATTACCTCGACAAGTTCATCGTGGTTTATCTGGATGATATCCTGGTATTTTCCAAGAACGAAGAAGAGCATGTTGAACATCTTTGTCTTGTGCTAGAAAAGCTACGAGAGCATCAACTATATGCCAAGTTCTCCAAATGTGAATTCTGGCTACCCGAAGTAACCTATCTTGGGCATGTCATCTCTAAGGATGGTAGCCGTCAACCCTGAACGAGTCCAGGCTATTCTTGATTGGACTCCTCCCAGGAACGTTAAGCAAGTCAGAAGTTTTCTCGGACTCGCCAACTATTGCCGTCGATTCGTCGAGAACTTCTCCAAGATCGGCAGGCCTCTGACTAACGCCCGGGGACTCCCTAATCCAGGACTCCCTCAACGACGGTGCACGACTATCTCGGTTACGGGTACACATCAGGCCAGGTGTGCCACGGATACTGCGGATGCACGAGGTGCATGGATGATACAACGTCTCAACAGCTTACACCAATGAAAGATGGCGGGTCCGAGAAAATCGTGTACATGGGGCATCGTAGATGGCTCGAGAAGGATGACCCGTGGAGAAAGTGTGGAGATCTATTCAATTGGTTGGCTGAGCTTCGAGGACCTCCATGTAAGAGGAGCGGCGCCGAAATCGACAAGCTGTTGAGAAATCGGGAACAATGCCCCGCGCCGGGAAAGATCAAAAAGGCGTCGGAGCCGTTGGTGAAGGTATGGAAAATGAGGTCTGTTTTCTGGGACTTGGAGTACTGGCCCAATCATGACACGCCTCATTGCCTTGATCAAATGCATATCACGAAGAATGTCCTCGAGAGCTTACTTGGCACACTGATGAACATGCCGGAGAAGACCAAGGATGGGCTAAAGGCAAGGAAAGACTTGGAAGATTTGAAGATCAGGAAAGATCTCCACCGTAAAAAGTCGACGGAGAAGACGGAGACGGAGACGGAGGAGGGGAAAGGGGCAGAAAAGTCAACAAGAAGGAGGAGAATTATTGCCCCCTTCTTGCTTCACCTTAAGTGCGAAGGAGATCGATCAATTCATCAAGTGCCTTATGGGAATCAAAGTCAGTTCCGGTTACTGTGGGAAGATAAGCAGATTTCTAGACCCCAAGAAGAAAAGGTTCAACGAGATGAAGTCTCATGACTGTCACGTGATGATGATGCAGATACTCCCGGTTGCAATTAGAGGGATAATGGAGAAGCACGTCTGACACGCTTACTGGTCTCTGCAACTTCTTCGATGTTATCTCTCGAAAGTCCAGAAGTGTGCAGCAGCTCCGAAGGCCACAGGAAGAGATCGTTGTCATACTATGTGAGCTTGAGATGTACTTCCCGCCCTCGTTTTTTGACATCATGATGCATCTGTGTGTGCACATCATGGACGACATCATCGACCTCGGGCCGACATTCCTTCACAACATGATGCCGTTCGAGAGGATGAATGGGGTCATCAAAGGATTCGTTCATAACATGTCCCATCCCGAAGGGAGCATCGTCCAGGGGTATCTGACGCATAAGTTTGTCTCCTTTTGCGAGAATTATATAGGCGCCGGAGACCCTGTTGTTGGTTTGCCCGTCAAGAAGCACGATGGGAAGCTCGAAGGAGATGGTCACAACAACGGCCGGAGGAAATTGCACATGGACTACTCGGATCGATGGAACGACTTTGACAAGGCTAACTTAGTAGTTCTACAACACCTAGATGAGGTAGATGATTATGTGGCATGACACAAAGAAAGCATCGAAAAGAAGTACCATGATAAGGGGATGCTCAAGACGGACGACGAAGTTACTGTAGAGCACAACGCCACTTTCTTGCATTGGTTCAAAGAGCAAGTTCTTGAAAATCCCCCAGAAGAGGGCAGTTCGTGTTGGGGAATTTAGCATGCAATTTCAAAAAATTTCCTACGATCACGCAAGATCTATCTAGGAGATGCATAGCAACAAGAGGGGAGAGTGTGTCCACGTACCCTCGTAGACCGAAAGCAGGAAGCATTAGATTAACGCGGTTGATGTAGTCGAACGTCTTCACGATCCAACCGATCCAAGTACCGAACGTACGGCACCTCCGTGTTCAGCACACGTTCAGCTCGATGACGTCCCTCGAACTCTTGATCCAGTAGAGGGTCGAGGGAGAGTTCCGTCAGCACGACGGTGTGGCGATGGTGTTGGTGATGTGATCCGCGCAGGGCTTCGCCTAAGCACTATGACGCTATGACCAGAGGAGTAAACTGTGGAGGGGGCACCACACACGGCTAAGAGAACTCTTGGTGTGCCTTTGGGGTGCCCCCCGCCCTTGTATATAAAGGGGGAGGAGGAGGACGGCGGCCTAGGAGGGGTGAGCCAAGGGGGGGGGGAGTCCTACTTGGACTCCAAATCCAAGTAGGATTCGCCCCCCCACCTTTTCCTTCCAACGGAGGGGGAACGAGGGAAGGAGAGGAGAGGAAGAGGGAAAGGGGGGCCGCGCCCCCTCCCCTTCCTATTCGGACTCCCCTTGGGGGGGGGGGGGGCGCCTCCCCCTTGTGGGCTGTCCCCTCTTCTCTCCCATGGCCCATGAGGCCCATGATTTCCCCCGGGGGGTTCCGGTAACCCCTCAGTACTCCGATAAAATACCCCAATCACTCGAAACCATTCTGATGTCCGAATATAACCTTCCATTATATGAATCTTTACCTCTCGACCATTTCGAGACTCCTCGTCATGTTCGTGATCTTACCCGGGACTCGGAACAAACTTTGGTCACCAAAACACATAACTCATAATACAAATCGTGATCGAACGTTAAGCGTGAGGACCCTACGGGTTCGAGAACTATGTAGACATGACCGAGACACATCTCCGGTCAATAACCAATAGCGGAACCTGGATGCTCATATTGGTTCCTACATATTCTACGAAGATCTTTATCGGTCAAACCGCATAACAACATACGTCATTCCCTGTCATCGGTATGTTACTTGCCTGAGATTCAATCGTTGGTATCATCATACCTAGTTCAATCTCATTACCGGCAAGTCTCTTTACTCACTCTGTAATGCATAATCCCGCAACTAACTCATTAGTTACATTGCTTGCAAGGCTTATAGTGATGTGCATTACTGAGAGGACCTACAGATGCCTCTCTGATACACCGAGTGGCAAATCCTAATCTTGATCTATGCCAACTCAACAAACACCTTCGGAGACACCTGTAGAGCATCTTTATAATCAGCCAGTTACGTTGTGACGTTTGATAGCACACAAGGTGTTCCTCCAGTATTCGGGAGTTGCACAATCTCATAGTTAGAGGAATATGTATAAGTCATGAAGAAAGCAATAGCAATAAAACTAAACGATCACAATGGTAAGCTAACGGATGGGTCTTGTCCATCACATCATTCTCTAATGATGTGATCCCATTCATCAAATGACAACACATGTCTATGGTTAGGAAACTTAACCATCTTTGATTAATGAGCTAGTCAAGTAGAGGCATACTAGGGGCACTCTATTTTGTCTATGTATTCACACATGTACTAAGTTTCCGGTTAATACAATTCTAGCATGAATAATAAACATTTATCATGATATAAGGAAATATAAATAACAACTTTATTATTGCCTCTCGGGCATATTTCCTTCAGTCTCCCACTTGCACTAGAGTCAATAATCCCATGGAGTCTTCGTGCTGATCATGTTTTGCTCATGGAAGAGGCTTAGTCAACGGGTCTGCAACATTCAGATCCGTATTATCGAATGTGGGGTTCCGGCAAACCCTTAAGGTTCAAACACTGGGGTGCGCGCGAAGTCTTTCCCTCCTACCGATCTACGCCCTAGCTCGCTAAGATCTCGCGGACGAACTCGACGAACTCGCAACACAGAAAGACACGAGGTTTATACTGGTTCGGGCCACCGTTGTGGTGTAATACCCTACTCCAGTGTGGTGGTGGTGGATTGCCTCTAGGGCTGATGATGAACAGTACAAGGGAAGAACAACCTCCTAAGGTTGAGGTGTTCTTGTGAGTAGGCTCTCGATCGGGTCGGATCAAGCTAAGACGAGATGCCTCTACTATGGTGGCTAGCTCTACTTATATAGGCCCTGGTCCTCTTCCCAAATATCGAGCGGGAAGGGAGCCAACAACGGCGGGCAAATTTGAAGGGGGACAGCTAGTACAAGCTATCCTGACAAAAGCGGTCTTCACCTGCGAAAAGCTCTGGTGGTGACGCTGCCTTGGGCTCCACGATGACCTCCGTCTCACCTTCCTCCTGGTCTTGGTCTCGCTGCACCAGTATAGCAACCTTTGCCTGATGCCTCGGTACTCTTCGCCTGCGCTGGCCTCCTTAGCACCAAAGAGGAAATAAGGACGTTGCGCGCGTTGGCGCCCACCTGGCGCCCGCCTGGTGTTGTGCGTCATGGCTCACATCATGAGGGCCTCATGAGGTTTTGCCCTGCCTTGATATCTCCGCTCCTCGTGAGCCTGCCTAGCTAGGCTACTCCAGAGGAGGTCTTGCGTCGTCCGCCTCGCGAGGCTTGGACCCTCGCGAGGGTCTTGGATGCCTTGTTGATGAAGATGGGCCATACGACCTACTTGCTTAGCCACGCCGTGGGCCGCGGGCAGGCAAGGTGCCCCCGGGCCCAGAACGCCGACAGTAGCCCCCGGGCCCAAGGTGCGCTCGGGCTTGGCTTCGCGGCGAAGCCAAGGGTCAAGTTCGGAGCACCGCGGGCCCCAAAAGCCCGCGGCCTCGGTTGAGGTGTGGCGGTTGATTGGACGTGGGCGTCTCCGCTTCCCCATGTTGCCTCGGCAACTGCACGACTTGACAAGTCCCTGCGACATGCAAGGAAAACCATCATTACCTGTGATCGTGGGAGACGCCGGTTGGCCTTCTCTTGTTATAAATGGGGAGGGGGGCGGAGCCCCCATTGCCCATCTCTTCCTTGCTTGCTTGCTCCTTCCTCCTTGCTCCATCACTTGCAGTGACACCCATGGTACCACGAAGGAAGTTCTCCGCCACCGAGAAGGGGAAGGCCCCTCGCGAGGAACCTGGCTCCCCGGCGCCCAAGCACGGCCGCGGCCGCCCGCGCAAGCATGCCGCGACCCCCGCCGTGGCCCATTGTCGAGACGGCGCCATGGCACGCGGAGTGGGTCATCCCAGCCATGGCGGTCCAGTTGATGAGGGGAGGCGTGCTATGGTGGCGCGGCCTCCTCATCCGCGCTTCCACACGGCGGAGGTGTCGCCGGAGTTTGTCGTTTGGTCGGAGAACCCGGCCGGCAACTGGCTCCAACTTCCGCGCTTCTTCGCCGGCGAACTTCCGGCCTCTGGTCCAGGCGGACTCTGGCTGCAGGCGGATGGCTGCTGCAGCAAGGCCTCTTGGGTTGCGGTCGAGACTTCCGCCGTGGGCAACATAGCCCTGGCCCGCGGCTGGCAGACATTCGCCCGCGCGCGCGGCCTGGGCAGGCGGTGCACCCTCCACTTCAGGTACGATGGTGGATTGACCCTCTATGTGAGGGTGTTTGGGGAAGATGGTCGTCGCGCCGGGTGCTGCCCCGAGGCGAACGACGGTGAGGAGGTACTCGGCCTTGGGGACGGTCGCGATGAGGACGAGGGCGAGCCCGCCCTCGGCGGCGACCGTGTCTCGTCCAGCTACGACGGCTCTTCCTCCGGCAACAGCTCCAGTAGTGGCGGCTATGACCAGCCGCCGCGCCGCCGTGCCTGTTTTGAAGACGGCAGTGGGTCGTCTCGTCGCCGCACCTCCGTGAAGCGTGAGGAAGGATCTGGCTAGGCTCGGGGTAGCGCTAGGTGCCTGTCTTCGCGGATCGCTGCAACGCTACTTTTGTTTTACTCTTTTCCTGCATCAAGAATGAAACCAGTATGGGCCCAGGGGGGCGTGTATCAAACTATGGTTCCTCGGTTATAACAGTATGCGTGTTGTTCTCGTGCTGTGTCGTTATTTTGTGCAAAGATAACTTAACCTAGTATACTCAGGACGCTCTCTTCCTCGTGAGGCGTTTATTTCCTCGCATCCATCTTGCCTTGGTGGCCTGCATTCGCTCAGGAACTGTGAAAAACTCGTTCTGAAGTGCGTTAAAAGATTTGCCGTTCATCCGGGCCCTGACCTGGCGCTTTGTATCGCGGTACCCGAGGGGCACGGACTAGGAGAGGTGCGCCAGCTTTTGGGCTCGAACAAGGGTGGCTCGCGAGAAGGAAAAAAGGAGAAAAAATGCTCGCGTGGGCACCTGCCTAGGCCCCTCGTGAGGCATGCGAGAGAGAGAACACGAGAAAATTCGAGCCGGAAAAAATGCAGTGAGAGGCGAGGGAATCAAATCAGCAAGGAACGCCAAAGGCAAACTTTGATTAAGGAAAAGCGAGCCAACTACGGAAAGCAAATGAAAAGCCACGTCCGGCACCTAATCTAGTCTTCAAGTATTCTCACCAGCGCGGAGCTAAGTGCTGTCCACTAGGCATGGGAGGGAGCCCCAGGGCCTAAGGCCGGCGCTCCTTAGACTCCGGGGCGTGTACATCCCTACTCATTATTACGTGAGTGTGTCACGGGCGGCGATTCTTCACAGGCACCGGGCCTTCTTCACAGGCTCTAGGCCTTTCTTCTCAGGCTCTGGGCCTTGCTTTTCAGGCTCTGGGCCTTGCTTCATGGATAGAACTTCCGGAGGTGCTGGATGTTCCAGGCGTTCTGGATGGGTATCCAGTCCTGCGTCTCCAGGCGCGCTGCACCCGGCCTGGAGACATGGACGACCCTGAATGGGCCCTCCCACATGGGCGAAAGCTTGTGTAGCCCTTCTCTGGAGAGGACCCGCCTCAGGACGAGGTCGCCCACCTCGAGCATCCTGGAGCGGATGTTGCGGCTGTGGTATCGCCGCAGCGCTTGTTGGTACCTTGCCGCCCTCAATGCGGCTTCGCGACGGTGTTCCTCCCCCAGCACGAGATCCATCCCCCGCATGGCGTCCTGCTGCGTTTCGTCGAACGCTAGGACCCGTGCGGAGCGATGCTTGACCTCATGAGGAAGGACTGCTTCAGCTTCGTAAACGAGGAAGAATGGAGTCTCGCCCGTTGGCTTGGTGGCGGTGGTTCGGATGGACCACAACACGGACTGGAGCTCGTCGTGCCAGCCCCTGCTGCAGGCCTCCAGCTTCTTCTTCAAGGTCATGGTCTTGAGGCCCCTCAGGACCTCCGCGTTAGCGCGTTCGGCCTGACCGTTACTCCTGGGGTGGGCCACCGAAGCGTAGCAGATCTGCGTTCCAAGGTTAGCACAGTAGGTTTTGAAGAGGTTGCTAGTAAACTGCGAACCGTTATCTGTGATGATGCAGTTGGGGACCCCGAAGCGGCTCACGAGGCCCTTGATGAACTTGACAGCAGAGCTGGCTAGAATGGTACAGATGGCTTCCACTTCCGCCCACTTGGTGAACTTGTCGATGGCGACGTAGAGATAGCGGTAGCCCCCTGGCGCCCATGGGAACGGGCCTAGGATGTCCAGCCCCCAGACCGCAAACGACCATGTGAGCGGGATGGTTTGGAGGCCCTGAGCAGGCTGATGGATTTGCTTGGCGTGGAATTGGCAAGCTACATAGGACTTCACCAGCTCGGCCGCGTCGTTGAGTGCTGTAGGCCAATAGAACCCACTGCGGAACACCTTGCTGACGAGGGTCCGTGACGACGAGTGGTGTCCGCAGTCACCACCGTGTATGTCAATCAGCAACTCCCTTCCTTGATCGCTGGAGATGCAGCACAGCGTGACATCGTTCGGTCGTTTCCTGTATAACTCGCCGTCTTGGATACAGTATGCCGTGGCTTGCCGGGCCACGCGCTCCGCGTCCTCTTCCTTCTCCGGCAGCGTCCCGTGCATCAGGTGCTCTTTGAATTCCTTGATCCAGCACTCCTCCTAGGGCTCGAGCACCAAGAGCAGCCGAGCTCCTGAGGTCGGGCCACAGGCTGGGGCTCCCGTGGCCGGGGGCTATGGGAGCTCCTCCCGAGGCTGAGTCATGCTTGGAAGAGGTGGCGTAGCTGATGGCTTGAAGAGCCTCTCTTCGAAGACGCCGGGCTCTTGCGGTTGCCGCTTGGATGCTCTCCCGGCGATGTCGTCGGCTTCCTTGTTGGTGCCCCGGGGCACGTGCTGCAGCTCTAGGCCCGAGAACTGCTTTTCCATCTTGCGCACCTCCGCGAGGTAGGCCTCCATGTGCTCGTCCTTCGGCTCGTACACCTTGTTGGAGAAGTTGACGAGGAGCTGCGAGTCGCCTTTGACGGTGAGGCGCTTCACCCCTAGAGCCGCCGCAGCCTTCAGGCCAGCTATGAGGCCTTCGTATTCTGCGATGTTGTTGGAGACCTTCTCGCCGTGCTAAAAACAGAGTTGCACGGCGTAGTAGAGCTTGTCCTGAGTGGGCGAGATGAGCACTGCTCCAGCCCCCGCGCACTGGTGCGCGAAGGCGCCATCGAAATACATGACCCAGCCGTCTGGTGCCTCACTTCCTGGGGAGGTGGACCGGTCTTCTCCTTCCTCAAGAGCCGGGGCATCTATCCATTCTGCCACAAAATCGGCGAGCGCGGCCCCCTTGATGACCCTGGTAGTGCTGAACTCCAACTGGAATGCTTGCAACTCGATGTTCCACTCAGCGACCCTTCCGGCTGAGTTAGGGCTCCTGAGCACCCTCTCCAATGGGTAGGCTGAGACGACCTTGATGGGGTGGCCCTGGAAGTAGTGCCGCAGCTTGCATGAGGCCACCAAGAGTGCGAGCAGGAGCTTTTGTGGCATGGGGTAGCGCCCCCTCGCGTCCCGCAGTACGGTGCTGACGAAGTACACTGGGTGCTCGACGAGGGCTGGCACACTGTCGAGGCTCGGGTCCTGCGGAGATTGTGGCATATCCTGAGGTGGTGGGTTTCCTAAAACCTGACTGTCCTCAAGAGCTTCTGCGATGTTGCCCTATTGAGCTTGGTCTTCCACCACTGATGGCTTTGCTGCGCCTTCCTGACCCCGCGTTGCATCAACTCTGGCTTGGCGCGGCACACCCTTGTCTTGGCGCTCCTCCCGAACCGCCACCAGCGCCGCGCTGGCGGAGTACGGGGTGGCGGCAAGGTAGAGCACCAGAGGCTCGAGAGGCCGCGGTGCCACCATCACCGGGGGGCTGGTGAGGTATTTCTTGAGGTCTTGGAAGGCCCGGTCGACCTCCGGGGTCCACTCGAACGGGCCCTTCTTCTTCATGAGCTTAAAGAAGGGTAAGGCGCGCTCGCCTAGCTTGGAGATGAAACGCCCTAACGCGGTCACCCGCCCTGCTAGCTTTTGCATTTCCTTGAGGGTCTGTGGTGGGCTCATGCCTTCGATGGCCTTAATCTTCTCCGGGTTCGCCTCGATCCCTCTATGGGATACGAGGAACCCCAGTAGCTTGCCGGAGGGGACGCCAAACACGCACTTCTCCGGGTTAAGCCTCAAGTTCACTTGGCGCAAGCTCTCGAAGGTCTCCTCCAAGTCTTGAATCAATATCCTCGCCTCGCGAGATTTGACCACTATGTCATCAACGTAGGCCTCTGTGTTTCTGCCGAGCTGCCGCCCCAAGGCGATTTGCATCAACCGTTGAAAGGTTGCGCCCGCGTTGCGCAGCCCGAAGGGCATGCAGGTGTAGCAGTACACCCCGCATGGTGTCAGGAAGGCTGTCTTCTCCACATCCTCCACCGCCATCTTGATTTGGTGGTATCCTGAGAATGCATCCAGGAAACATAGCAAGTCGCACTCGGCGGTGGAGTCAACATTTGGTCGATGCGTGGAAGCGGGAACGGATCCTGGGGGCATGCTTTGTTAAGGTTGGTGAAGTCGACGCACATCCGTTCCTTCCCGCCTTTCTTCGGTACTACGACGGGGTTCGCCAGCCATTCGGGGTATCGAACTTCTCGGATGGTACCTGCCGCCTCCAGCTTGCGTGTCTCTTGGACGATGAAGGCCTGCTTCTCAGTGGACTGCCGTCTTGCTCGCTGCTCCACGGGGCGTACGTTGGAGCACACCCTTAGATGATGCTGGATTACCTCTCTCGGGACCCCTACCAGCTGATTGGGCTCCCACGCGAATATCTCCTTGTTCGCGCGCAAAAACCTCACCAAAGCTTCTTCTTGTCCCGGGTCAAGGCCGGTTCCTATGGTGAAGGTGGCTCTTGAAGACCCGTCCTCGTTGACCGGCACCTGCTTGGTCTCCGCCTTGTCTTGAGTGAACAACTACTTCTTCTTGGTTGGTGCGGTCTCCTTGGCCTGGGGCGTACCGGCGCCGGTTGGTTGTGCTGCTACCGCGGTCTTGAAGGCGAGCCTGAGCGCCGTCACGGCCTCCTTAGTGTCCCCCTTGATGGTGAGGATGCCCTTGCTCCCTGGCATATTCATGTGGTTGTAGGCCGGGTGAGTCGCCGCCATGAACTGAGCGAGAGCCGGGTACCCGAGGATGGCATTGTACGGGAGACCGATGCGGGCGATGTCAAAGTCCACCAGCTCGGTGCGATAGTTGTCTCCTGCGCCAAAGGTGACAGGGAGGCGGATCTTCCCCAGAGAGTGGGCAGCTCCACCACCCACTCCCATGAAGGGCTTGCTGAGGCCGAGCCGCTCGAGCGGCACATGAAGAAGGCTGAAGGCTTCTACGGAGAGCAAGTTGAGGCCGGCGCTGCCGTCGATGAGGGTCTTGGTAACGGCCACGTTGCAGATGGTGGGTGTGCAGAGCATCGGGAGCATCCCGGAGCCGGCGGTGGAGTCGGGGTGGTCTTCCGAGCCGAAGGTGAGGTCGGCCTCCGGCGCAGCCCAACCCGACAAAGCCCTCGGGTGCTTGGAGGCTGCCCCAATCTGACGGAAGAAAGGTTTGACGTGGCGATCTGAAGGCGATGCTTGGGAGCCACCCAGCAGTGTCGCGACTGCGTGGTGCGCCGGCACCGCGTAGCGCGCGGTGAAGAGGTTGCGGAGTTCCCCCTAGGATTCCACCGTGGATCCCGGGAGGTTGAGCAGCCAGGCGTGCGGCTCGCCGACGAGGGCCATGGGGAACCAGTTGGCCATGATCTTGTCGTCGCCTCCGGCTTCGAGGACGGCCTCCTCATACGCCAGCAGGTACGGCGCCGGGTCCGCCGCGCCGTCGTAACGCGGCGGCATCTCCGGCTTGAACTTGGTCGGCCACTGCACTCGCCGCAGGGCGGGGGCCAGGGCTCGGTACCCAGACTCTCTGCTGTTGGTGTCGGCCGCAGAGGTGGGTGGCGGGGCACCTGCCATGGGAGCATAGTGCGGCGGTACAGGGCGCAGGTTGGTGGAGAGGAGCCCCGGCGCACCCCTACCTGGCGCGCCAAATGTCGGATGTGGGGTTCCGGCAAACCCTTAAGGTTCAAACACTGGGGTGCGCGCGAAGTCTTTCCCTCCTACCGATCTACGCCCTAGCTCGCTAAGATCTCGCGGACGAACTCGACGAACTTGCAACATAGAAAGACACGAGGTTTATACTGGTTCGGGCCACCGTTGTGGTGTAATACCCTACTCCAGTGTGGTGGTGGTGGATTGCCTCTAGGGCTGATGATGAACAGTACAAGGGAAGAACAACCTCCTGAGGTTGAGGTGTTCTTGTGAGTAGGCTCTCGATCGGGTTGGATCAAGCTAAGATGAGATGCCTCTACTATGGTGGCTAGCTCTACTTATATAGGCCCTGGTCCTCTTCCCAAATATCGAGCGGGAAGGGAGCCAACAACGGCGGGCAAATTTGAAGGGGGACAGCTAGTACAAGCTATCCTGACAAAAGCGGTCTTCGCCTGCGAAAAGCTCTGGTGGTGACGCTGCCTTGGGCTCCACGATGACCTCCATCTCGCCGTCCTCCTGGTCTTGGTCTCGCTGCACCAATATAGCAACCTTTGCCTGATGCCTTGGTACTATTCGCCTGCGCTGGCCTCCTTAGCTCCAAAGAGGAAATAAGGACGCTGCGCGCGCCGGCGCCCACCTGGCGCCCGCCTGGTGCCGTGCGTCATGGCTCACGTCACGAGGGCCTCATGAGGTTTTGCCCTGCCTTGATATCTCCGCTCCTCGTGAGCCTGCCTGGCTAGGCTACTCCAGAGGAGGTCTTGCGTCGTCCGCCTTGCGAGGCTTGGACCCTCGCGAGGGTCTTGGATGCCTTGTTGATGAAGATGGGTCGTACGGCCTACTTGCTTAGCCACGCCGTGGGCCGTAGGCAGGCAAGTCTGGGGACCCCCGTTCCCAGAACGCCGACACGTATGTATTTTGCAAATCTCTATGTCTCCCTCCTTTACTTGATCGTGGATGGAATTGAAGCGTCTCTTGATGTGTGTAGTTCGCTTGTGAAATCTAGATTCCTTCGCCAAGGAAATTGCTCCAGTATTGTCACAAAAGATTTTCATTGGACCCGATGCACTAGGTATTACACCTAGATCGGATATGAACTCCTTCATCCAGATTCCTTTATTTACTGCTTCCGAAGCAGCAATGTACTCCGCTTCACACGTAGATCCTGCCACAACGCTCTGCTTGGAACTGCACCAACTTACAACTCCACCATTCATATAAATACGTAACCGGTTTGTGACTTAGAGTCATCCGGATCAGTGTCAAAGCTTGCATCGACATAACCATTTATGACAAGCTCTTTGTCACCTCCATAAACGAGAAACATATCCTTAGTCCTTTTCGGGTATTTCAGGATGTTCTTGACCGCTGTTCCAGTGATCCACTCCTGGATTACTTTGGTACCTCCCTACCAAACTTACGGCAAGGTTCACATCAGGTCTCGTACATAGCATGGCATACATAATAGACCCTATGGCTGAGGCATAGGGGTGACACTCATCTTTTCTCTATCTTCTGTCGAGGTCGGGCATTGAGTCGTGCTCAATCTCACACCTTGCAATACAGGCAAGAACCCCTTCTTGGACTGATCCATATTGAACTTCTTCAATATCTTGTCAAGGTATGTGATTTGTGAAAGACCAATGAGGCGACTCGATCTATCTCTATAGATCTTGATGCCTAATATGTAAGCAGCTTCTCCAAGGTCCTTCATTGAAAAACACTTATTCAAGTAGGCCTTTAAGCTTTCCAAAAGTTCTATATCATTTCCCATCAACAGTATGTCATCCACATATAATATGAGAAATTCTACAGAGCTCCCACTCACTTTCTTGTAAACACAGGCTTCTCCATAAGTCTACATAAACCCAAACGCTTTGATCATTTAAGCAAAGCGAATGTTCCAACTCGAGATGCTTGCCACCAGCCCATAGATGGAGCGCTGGAGCTTGCATACCTTGTCAGCATTCTTAGGGTCGACAAAACCTTCCGGCTGCATCATATACAATTCTTCCTTAAGGAAACCATTAAGGAATGTCGTTTTGACGTCCATTTGCCATATCTCATAACCGTAGAATGCGGCAATTGCTAACATGATTCGTACGAACTTCAGCTTCGCTACGGGTGAGAAGGTCTCATCATAGTCAACCCCTTGAACTTTTTGATAACCCTTAGCGACAAGCCGATCCTTATAGATGGTCACATTATGTCCATGTCAGTCTTCTTCTTAAAGATCCATTTATTCTCTATGGCTTGCCGATCATCGGGCAAGTCTGTCAAAATCCATACTTCCTTTTCATACATGAATCCTATATCGGATTTCATGGCCTCAAGCCATTTGCTGGAATCTTGTGCCTGCCATCGCTTCTTCATAGTTCGAAGGTTCACCGTTGTCTAACAACATGACCTCCAGAATAGGATTACCGTACCACTCTGGTGCGGACCGTATTCTGGTTGATCTACGAGGTTCGATAGTAACTTGATCTGAAGTTTCATGATCATCATCCTCAGCTTCCTCATTAATTGGTGTAGGAATCACTGGAACTGATTTCTGTGATGAACTACTTTCCAATTTTGGAGACGGTACAATTACCTCATCAAGTTCTACTTTCCTCCCACTCACTTCTTTCGAGAGAAACTCCTTCTCTAGAAAGGATCCATTTTTAGCAACGAATATCTTGCCTTCGGATCTGTGATAGAAGGTGTACCCAATAGTCTCCTTTGGGTATCCTATGAAGACACATTTCTCCGATTTGGGTTCGAGCTTATCAGGTTGAAGCTTTTTCACATAAGCATCGCAACCCCAAATTTTAAGAAATGACAGCTTAGGTTTCTTGCTAAACCACAGTTCTTATGTTGTCGTCTCAATGGATTTAGATGGTGCCCTATTTAACGTGAATGCAGCCGTCTCTAAAGCATAACCCCAAAACGATAGCGGTAAATCGGTAAGAGGCATCATGGATCGCACCATATCAACTGAAGTATGGTTACGATGTTCGGTCACACCATTAAGCTGTGGTGTTCCAGGTGGCTTGAGTTGCAAAACTATTCCACATTGTTTCAAATGAAGACCAAACTCATAACTCAAATATTCACCTCCACGATTAGATCGTAGAAATTTATTTTCTTGTTACAATGATTTTCCACTTCACTCTGGAATTCTTTGAACTTTTCAAATGTTTTAGACTTATGTTTCATTAATTAGATATACCCATATCTGCTCAAATCATTTGTGAAGGTCAGAAAATACCGATACCCGCCACGAGCCTCAGCACTCATCGGACCGCATACATCAGTATGTATTATTTCCAATAAGTCAGTTGCTCGCTCCGTTGTTCCGGAGAATGGAGTCTTAGTCATCTTGCCGACAAGGCATGGTTCGCAAGCATCAAGTGATTCATAATCAAGTGATTACAAAAGCCCATCAGCATGGAGTTTCTTAATGCGCTTTACAGCAATATGACCTAAACGGCAGTGTCACAAATAAGTTGCACTATCTTTTATTAACTTTGCATCTTTTGGCTTCAATATTATGAATATGTGTATCACTACTATCGAGATTCAACAAAAATAGACCACTCGTCAAGGGTGCATGACCATAAAAGATATTACTCATATAAATAGAACAACCATTATTCTCTGATTTAAATGAATAACCGTCTCTCATCAAACAAGATCCAAATATAATGTTCATGCTCAATGCTGGCACCAAATAACAATTATTCAGGTCTAGAACTAATCCCGACGGTAGATGTAGAGGTAGCGTGCTGCTACCACTTGAGCATGCGTTGGTTTTCCCTTGAAGAGGAAAGGGTGATGCAGCAAAGTAGCGTAAGTATTTCCCTCAGTTTTTGAGAACCAAGGTATCAATCCAGTAGGAGACTACACGCAAATCGCCTAGTACCTGCACAAACAATCAAGAACCTTGCAACCAACGCGATAAAGGGGTTGTCAATCCCTTCACGGCCACTTGCAAAAGTGAGATCTGGTAAAGATAATAAGATAAATATTTTTGGTATTTTTGTTGTATAGATTGGAAAGTAAAGATTGCAAAATAAATAGTAAACTAGAATTATAGATCGGAAACTTATATGATGTAAAGTAGACCCGGGGGCCATAGGTTTCACTAGTGGCTTCTCTCAAGATAGCATATATTATGGTGTGTGAACAAATTACTGCCGAGCAATTGATAGAAAAGCGCATAGTTATGAGAATATCTAAGCATGACCAGGAACATAGGCATCACGTCCGTGTCAAGTAGACCGAAACGATTCTGCATCTACTACTATTACTCCACACATCGACCGCTATCCAGCATACATCTAGAGTATTAAGTTCATAAGAATGGAGTAACACATTAGGCAAGATGACACGATGTAGAGGGATAAACTCAAGCAATATGATATAAACCCCATCTTTTTATCCTCGATGGCAACAATACAATACGTGTCGGTTCCCTTTCTGTCATTGGGATCGAGCACCGCAAGATTGAACCCAAAGCTAAGCACTTCTCCCATTGCAAGAAAGATCAATATAGTAGGCCAAACTAAACCGATAATTCGAAGAGACTTGCAAAGAGATCAAATCATGCATATAAGAATTCAGAGAAGAATCAAATAATGTTCATAGATAATCTTGATCATAAACCCACAATTCATCGGATCTTGGCAAACACACCGCAAAAATTATTACATCAAATAGATCTCCAAGAACATCGAGGAGAACTTTGTATTGAGAACCAAAGAGAGAGAAGAAGCCATCTAGCTAATAACTATGGACCCGAAGGTCTGTGATAAACTACTCACACATCATCGGAGAGGCTATGGTGTTGATGTAGAAGCCCTCCGTGATCGAATCCCCCTCCGGCAGATCGCCGGAAAAGGCCCCAAGATGGGATCTCACGGGTACAGAAGGTTGCGGCAGTGGAAAAGTGGGTTCGTGGCTCTCCTGGATGTTTTCAGGGTATAAGAGTATATATAGGCGAAAGAAGTTGGTCGGTGGATCTATGAGGGGCCCACGAGGGTGGGGGGGGGGGGCGCCTCCCCTGGGCGCGCCCTCCTGCCTCATGGCCACCTCTTGCTTCCTTGACTTCCACTCCAAGTCTCCTGGACTGCGTTTGTTCCAAAAAAGATCCTCGCGAAGGTTTCTTCCATTTGGATTCCGTTTGATATTCCTTTTCTGCGAAACACTGAAATAGGCAAAAAAATAGCAATTTGCACTGAGCCTTCGGTTAATAGGTTAGTCCCAAAAATAATATAAAAGAGTATTTTAAAGCCCATTAAACATCCAAAACAGATAATATAATAGCATGGAACAATAAAAATTTATAGATACGTTGGAGACGTATCAGCGTCCCCAAGCTTAATTCCTGCTCGTCCTCGAGTAGGTAAATGATAAAAACAGAATTTTTGGTGTGGAATGCTACCTAACATAATTTTCAATGTAATTCTTTTTATTGTGGCATGAATGTTTAGATCGAAAAGATTCTAGACAAAAGTTTAATATTGACAAAAAATAATAATACTTCAAGCATGCTAACCAAGAAATTATGTCTTATCAAAATAACATAGCCAAAGAAAGCTTATCCCTACAAAATCATATAGTTTGGCCATGCTTCATTTTCGTCACACAAAATGCTCCCATCATGCACAACCCCGATGACAAGCTAAGCAATTGTTTCATACTTAGCCTTTTCAAACTCTTTCAACTTTCACGCAATATATGAGCGCGAGCCATGGACATAGCACTATGGGTGGAATAGAATATGATGATGGAGGTTGTGTGAGAAGACAAAAAAGGAGAAAGTCTCACATTGACGCGGCTAATCAACGGGCTATGGAGATGTCCATCAATTGATGTCAATGCAAGGAGTAGGGATTGCCATGCAACGGATGCACTAGAGCTATAAATATATGAAAGCTCAACAAAAGAAACTAAGTGGGTGTGCCTCCAACTTGCTTGCTCACGAAGACCTAGGGCATTTTGGGGAAGCCCATCATTGGAATATACAAGCCAAGTTATATAATGAAAAATTCCCACTAGTATATGAAAGTGACAAAAGAAGAGACTCTCTATCATGAAGATCATGGTGCTACTTTGAAGAACAAGTGTGGAAAAAGGATAGTAACATTGCCCCTTCTCTCCTTTTCTCTCATTTCTTTATTTTTTTTGTTTGGGCCTTCTCTTTTTTTTATGGCCTCTTTTTTTGGGCTTGTTTGGCCTTTTTTTCCGTCCGGAGTCTCATCCCGACTTGTGGGGGAATCATAGTCTCCATCATCCTTTCCTCGCATGGGACAATGCTCTAATAATGAAAATCATCACACATTTATTTACTTACAACTCAAGGATTACAACTCGATACTTAGAACAAAATATGACTCTATGTGAATGCCTCCGGTGGTGTACCGGGATGTGCAATGAATCTAGAGTGACATGTACGAATTATGAAGGTGGATTTGCCACAAATATGATGTCAACTACATGATCATGCAAAGCAATATGACAATGATGGAGCGTGTCATAATAAACGGAACGTTGGAATGTTGCATGGCAATATATCTCGGATTGGCTATGGAAATGCCATAATAGGTAGGTATGGTGGCTGTTTTGAGGAAGATATAAGGAGGCTTATGTGTGATAGAGCGTATCATATCACGGGGTTTGGATGCACTGGCGAAGTTTGCACCAACTCTCGAGGTGAGAAAGGGCAATGCACGGTACCGAAGAGGCTAGCAATGATGGAAGGGTGAGAGTGCGTATAATCCATGGACTCAACATTAGTCATAAAGAACTCACATAATTATTGCAAAAATCTACAAGTCATCAAAACCAAACACTACACACATGCTCCTAGGGGGATAGATTGGTAGGAAAAGACCATCGCTTGTCCCCGACCGCCACTCATAAGGAAAGCAATCAAAGAACACCTCATGCTTCAAATTTGTCACACAATGTTTACCATACGTGCATGCTACGGGACTTGCAAACTTCAACACAAGTATTTCTCAATTCCACAATTACTCAACTAGAATGACTCTAATATTACCATCTTTATATCTCAAAACAACTATCAAGTATCAACCTTCTCATAGTATTTAATGCACTCTATATGAAAGTTTTTATTATACCCATCTTGGATGCCTATCATATTAGGGCTAATTTTATAGCGAAAGAAAATTACCATGCTGTGCTAAAAGAATCTCAAAATAATATAAGTGAAGCATGAGAGATCAATAATTTCTATAAAATAAAACCACCACCGTGCTCTAAAAAGGTATAAGTGAAGCACTAGAGCAAAATTATCTAGCTCAAAAGATATAAGTGAAGCACATAGAGTATTCTAATAAATTCTGATTCATGTGTGTCTCTCCAAAAGGTGTGTACAGCAAGGATGATTGTGGTAAACTAAAAAGCGAAGACTCAAATCATACAAGACGCTCCAAGCAAAACACATATCATGTGGTGAAAAAAATATAGCCTCAAGTAAAGTTACCGATAGACGAAGATGAAAGAGGGGATGCCTTCTGGGGCATCCCCAAGCTTAGGATTTTGGTTGTCCTTGAATTTTACCTTGGGGTGCTTTGGTCATCCCCAAGCTTATGCTCTTGCCACTCCTTGTTCCAAAATCCATCAAATCTTTACCTAAAAACTTGAAAACTTCACAACACAAGACTTAAACAAAAAATCTCATGAACTCCATTAGTGTAAGAAAACAAACCACCACTTTAAGGTACTGTAATGAACTCATTATTCATGTATATTGGTGTTAAACCTACTGTATTCCAACTTCTCTATGGTTCAAAACCCCCGATACTAGCCATAGATTCATCAAAATAAGCAAACAACACACGAAAAACAGAATCTCTCAAAAACAGAACAGTCTGTAGTAATCTGTATCAAAGTATTCTTCTGGAACTCCAAAAATTATGAAATAAATTTGTGGACGTGAGGAATTTGTCTATTAATCATCTGCAAAAATAATCAACCTAAAATCACTCTCCAGTAAAAAATGGCAGCTAATCTCGTGAGCGCTAAAGTTTCTGTTTTTTACAGCAAGATCACAAAGACTTCACCCAAGTCTTGCCAAAGGTTCTACTTGGCACAAACGTTAATTAAAACATAAAACAACATATAAAAAGAGGCTAGATGAATTATTTATTACTAAACAGGAACAAAAAGCAAGGAACAAAAATAATATTGGGTTGCCTCCCAACAAGCGCTATCGTTTAACGCCCCTAGCTAGGCATTGAGATTTCAATGATGTTCACATGAAAGACAAGAATTGAAGCGCAAAGAGAGCATCATGAAACACGTGACAAACACATCTAAGTCTAACATACTTCCTATGCATAGGCATCTTATAGGCAAACAAATTATCATAGCAAGCAAAAACTAGCATATGCAAGGAAGTGGAAAGAAACAAAAGCAATCTCAACATAAAGAGAGGTAATTTTGTAACATGAAAATCTCTACAACCATATTTTCCTCTCTCATAATAATTACATGTGGGATCATAAGCAAACTCAACAAAATAGCTATCACATAAAATATTTTCAACACGATCCACATGCATGTGAAGTTGACACTCTTCCAAAATAGTGGGATTAACATTAACTAAAGTCATGACCTCTCCAAACCCACTTTTATCAAAAAATTCATAAGATTGAATATTCTCCAAAATGTGGGATCTAAAGTCGACACTCTTCCAAACCCATTTTCAATATTATTGCAAACATTATTATCAATCTCATATTCATCATGGGGCTTAAATAAATTTTCAAGATTGTAAGAAGAATCACCCCAATCATGATCATTGCAACAAGTAGTGGACATAGCAAAACTAGCATCCCCAAGCTTAGGGTTTTGCATATTATTAGCAAAATTTACATCAATAGAATTTATAATAATATCATTGCAATCATGCCTTTCATTCAAGGAGCTATCATGAATCACTTCATAAGTTTCTTATTTCAACGCTTCATCACAATTTTCAGATTCACGAATTTCAAGCAAAACCTCATAAAGATAATCCAGTGCACAAAACTCACTAGCAATTGGTTCATCATAATTGGATCTCTTAAAAAGATTAGCAAGGGGATGAGGATCCATATCAATAGATTTTGAGCAAGCGAAGATGCAAGCACATAGAAGGCACATGGCAACACAAGCAAATGAAAAGGACGAATGGAAGAGGGGCGAATAAAATGGCAAAGGTGAAGTGGGGGAGAGGAAAATGAGAGGCAAATGGCAAATAATGTAATGCGAGGGATAAGAGTTTGTGATGGGTACTTGGTATGTCTTGATTTGAGCGTAGATCTCCTCGGCAACGCCGCCAGAAATGGCTAGTTGACGGGAGATCAAATCTTGACTTGACTTGGCACAAATCTCCCCGGCAACGGCGCCAGAAATCCTTCTTGCTACCTCTTGAGCATGCGTTCGTTTTCCCTTGAAGAGGAAAGGGTGATCAGCAAAGTAGCGTAAGTATTTCCCTTAGTTTTTGAGAACCAAAGTATCAATCCAGTAGGAGACTACACGCAAATCGCCTAGTACCTGCACAAACAATCAAGAACCTTGCAACCAACGCGATAAAGGCGTTGTCAATCCCTTCACGGCCACTTGCAAAAGTGAGATCTGATAAAGATAATAAGATAAATATTTTTGGTATTTTTGTTGTATAGATTGGAAAGTAAAGATTGCAAAATAAATAGTAAACTAAAATTATAGATCGGAAACTTATATGATGTAAAGTAGACCCGGGGGCCATAGGTTTCACTAGTGGCTTCTCTCAAGATAGTATATATTACGGTGGTGAACAAATTACTGCCGAGCAATTGGTAGAAAAGCGCATAGTTATGAGAATATCTAGGCATGATCATGAACATAGGCATCACGTCCGTGTCAAGTAGACCAAAACGATTCTGCATCTCCTACTATTACTCCACACATCGACCGCTATCCAGCATGCATCTAGAGTATTAAGTTCATAAGAACAGTGTAACGCATTAGGCAAGATGACATGATGTAGAGGGATAAACTCAAGCAATATGATATAAACCCCATCTTTTATCCTCGATGGCAACAATACAATATGTGTCGGTTCCCTTTCTGTCACTGGGATCGAGCACCGCAAGATTGAACCCAAAGCTAAGCACTTCTCCCATTGGAAGAAAGGTCAATCTAGTAGGCCAAACTAGACTGATAATTTGAAGAGACTTGCAAAGATATCAAATCATGTATATAAGAATTCAGAGAAGAATCAAATGTTGTTCATAGATAATCTTGATCATAAAACCACAATTTATCGGATCTCGGCAAACACACCGCAAAAAGTATTACATCGAATAGATCTCTAAGAACATCGAGGAGAACTTTGTATTGAGAACCAACGAGAGAGAAGAAGCCATCTAGCTAATAACTATGGACCCGAAGGTCTGTGATAAACTACTCTCACATCATCGGAGAGGCTATGGTGTTGATGTAGAAGCCCTCCGTGATCGAATCCCCCTCCGGCAGATCACCGGAAAGGGCCCCAAGATGGGATCTCACGGGTACAAAAGGTTGCGGTGGTGGAAAAGTGGTTTCGTGGCTCTCCTGGATGTTTTCAGGGTATAAGAGTATATATAGGCGAAAGAAGTAGGTCGGTGGATCTACGAGGGTCCCACAAGGGTGGGGGCATGCCTACCCCCCTGGGCGCGCCCTCCTGCCTCGTGGCCGCCTCGTTGCTTCCTTGACTTCCACTCCAAGTCTCCTGGATTGCGTTTGTTCCAAAAAAGATCCTCGCGAAGGTTTCATTCCGTTTGATATTCCTTTTCTGCGAAACACTGAAATTGGCAAAAAAGAGCTATTTGCACTGGGCCTTCGGTTAATAGGTTAGTCCCAAAACTAATATAAAAGAGTATATTAAAGCCCATTAAACATCCAAAACAGATAATATAATAGCATGGAACAATCAAAAAATATAGATACATTGGAGACGTATCACGTGCTGACGGCGATCACATCGACTTTGGAACCATTTCCCACGCGTATCATCACCTCGTCCTTAGCCAATCTTCGTTTAATCCGTAGCCCATGTTTCGAGTTGCAAATGTGAGCAACATAACCAGTATCAAATACCCAGGCGCTACTACGAGCATTAGTAAGGTACACATCAATAACATGTATATCAAATATACCTTTCACTTTGCCATCCTTCTTATCCGCCAAATACTTGGGGTAGTTTCGCTTCCAGTGACCAGTCCCTTTGCAGTAGAAGCACTCAGTCTCAGGCTTAGGTCCAGACTTGGGTTTCTTCCCTTGAGCAGCAACTTGCTTGCTATTCTTCTTGAAGTCCCCCTTCTTCCCTTTGCCCTTTTTCTTGAAACTAGTGGTCTTGTTAACCATCAACACTTGATGCTCCTTCTTGATTTCTACCTCCGCAGCCTTTAGCATCGCGAAGAGCTCGGGAATTGTCTTTTCCATCCCTTGCATATTATAGTTCACAACGAAGCCTCACTACTGCAGGATGCTGCTAACGTGACACTACGATCAGAGACCCTTTGACGAAACTGTGTGCGATGCCATAATCACAAATGGTGGTGTAAAAAACCCGTCAAAAAAGGTGCAAAATGTTTGCGATGATGGATGCATCAAACACAGTTCAGATTTTAGTTGCGTGTGTGGAGCAGGGCATACGGTTGATCTAGACAAACTGTTTGCGATTAGACAGAACAACAGAAATGGGCAGCCATATCAATGCGTGTGCGATATACGGCATACGGTTCGCTCTGATGAACTGTTTGCTATTAGGGAAAGCAACAGAAATGGTCAGCCAGATCAAGGTGTGTGTGATATACGGCATACGGTTCAGTTGAATGAACTGTTTTCGATTAGGGAAGAGAACATAAATGGTTCAACTTAACAAGATGTGTGTGATACGCGGCAAAAAGGCCCGAAGGTTAATTCGAGAACAAGTACACAGAGGTTAATTTGACATACATGACTTATAAGTTTCACAGAAATCATATCACTTTTTTTGGAAAACATTTAATTGCGTTGAATGTATATAATGCTCCATCCTATTAGTTGAATTAACGTCGAGGTCCATGTTTGGGAAACATGTCGTAAAGTAACGGGATCGGCCTTCATTCAAGCCAATCAACATGTGTTCAAAAACAAAAATTATCAAAAAGTAACGAGATAGACCTTCTTCAAGCCAATCAACATGTGTACAAAAAACAAAAAAATGTAAAAAATTACAAAACAAGGACCTCGAGGTTAATTCAACTAATATGATGGAGCACTATATACATTCAACGCAATTAAATGTTTACAGTGACCCATCACATCAGTTAATTTAACATTGAGCCCACTTCCCATTCGGTCACCCATCTGATGACTGCTCCAGCCTCAGCATACTTAACTTGGGAGTTTTGTTAGATGAGCTATCGGTAGGGAAGCTGGTCCTTGCTGCTGTAGGATCCCTCTTTGCATCCTTTATTGGGCACCCGGATGACCGACTGTTGTAGCCCAATGGTCAATGCCACGTCCCCCGCATGGAAGTTTTTACAACGGGTAACTGCATCGTCACGCTGCGCCCGGCGCAAACGCATGCACACGAATGTGCGTGATCGTGCCCGACCCCAAACACTGGCAGCACAACTTATAAATTGATGGATGGAGTACTAGTTACAGTGATGCATATAATTAAGCAAAGGGATCGCACATGTCTGTATTGACTAGAATGAGAATGCAATAGCACAATAAGAATTAAGGCCACGATGATGCGATCGCAGTGGTGGTTACAGGAGGCAAGAAGAAAGATGCATCCATCAACGTACGACCTCCTCCAACTCAACTCAGTGCACCGGGCCACCGTCCGGCGGCTAAGGAGCAGCAGCTTTTGTGGCGAGGTCAAGGTGCTTCTCAGCTAAGGCATCCAAGGCTTCCAGCCGGTTGAAGAAGGCCAACGTCGTAGCATCCTCACTAGCCTTGTAGATACCCTATGTACACGATTCGCTCGTACACATGGATGTGTAGGTCGACGGTTTCTTGCAGGGCGAGGCGCCTCGCGGCGAGCGCGACCTCCAGGTGGACATTCTTCGTGGTGTCGGCGGGCAGTCGCAGGGCCACCAGTGCTTGAAAGAGGTTCCGATCATGGAGGCTGATTAGGGTGGCAGGCAATGAGGAGCCCGGGCGCGCGGGCTGGAGGAGTACGGCGATGTCGTCCGCGAGCTTCTTGACAATGGTGAACCTGTTGGTGGTGCGAACGATCATCTGGCCGTATTGAGAGTCATAGCTGGCATCGACGGCGGCCATCCACCAGCCGGTCGCCAACATCGTGTGGAGACGATCCACGGTGCCATGTCGCTCCCCGGCATCGTGGACCATCTGGCACAGCCGCTAGCCGCTCGCGTGCATCGCCGCCATGGGTCTGGAGTGAGCACTTTTGCGCTTATTAGTGTAGGTGCTTAGGAAAATGCTTAGGTGCGTACGATGTGGTAGATGCATTGGAATGGAGGGGCGCCTTTATATGAGTGCAAACTGCGTTGCATTCACATCGTGCTGCCTCTTTTCCCAGTCCTCCTCCCTGAGGGAGTCCTGGATTTGGGTGTCCTCGGACAGCCGGACTATATACTTTGGCCGGACTGTTGGACTATGAATATACAAGATTGAAGACTTCGTCCCGTGTCCGGATGGGACTCTCCTTTGCGTGGAAGGCAAGCTTGGCAATTCGGATGTGTAGATCTCCTCCCTTGTAACCGACTCTGTGTAACCCTAGCCCCCTCTGGTGTCTATATAATCCGGAGGGTTTAGTCCGTAGGACAACAACAATCATAATCATAGGCTAGCTTCTAGGGTTTAGCCTCTACGATCTCGTGGTAGATCAACTCTTGTAATACTCACATCATCAAGATCAATCAAGCAGGAAGTAGGGTATTACCTCCATCGAGAGGGCCCGAACCTGGGTAAACATTCTGTCCCCCGCCTCTTGTTACCATCCGCCTTAGACGCACAGTTCGGGACCCCCTACCCGAGATCCGCCGGTTTTGACACCGACATTGGTGCTTTCAGAGAGTTCCACTGTGCCGTCACCATAAGGCTTGATGGCTCCTTCGATCATCGGCAACGATGTGATCCAGGGTGAGGTTTTCTCCCCGGACAGATCTTCGTATTCGGCGGCTTCGCACTGCGGGCCAACTCGCTTGGCCATCTGGAGCAGATCGAGAGCTACGCCCCTGGCCGTCAGGTCAGGTTTGGAAGCTTAAACTATACTGCCGACATCCGCGGAGACTTGATCTTTGACGGATTCGAGCCCATGTCAGGTGCGCCGCACAGTCACGACGAGCATGACTTAGCTCTGCCGTCGGACGGTGTTCGGGAGATCACACCTGTGGCTACTCCGGCCCTCAATCCGGAGCAGATTGCGCCGTCCGAGGACGGGTGGATGGACCCCACCACGGAGGCCGCACACTCAGTGGCGATAGAGCCGAATACTGACTTCACCTCCTATGAGACCTGTGTTGCCGGACTCTTGGATTCGTCCCCGGCCACGGGCTCCGAACCGCCTGCGTCAGTGCCTATCGAATCTGATTGGGCACCGATCATGGAGTTTTCCTCCGCGGATATCTTTCAGCACTCGCCCCTGGGCGATGTGCTAAATTCATTAAGGTCTCTCTCCTTGTCAGGAGGCCCTTGGCCGAACTGTGTCCGGCTTGAGTGGGAAGCGGACGACGAAGAAATTCGTTCCCCACCCACCACCCACTTAATAGCCACTGTCGACGACTTAACCGACATGCTTGATTTCGGCTCCGAAGACATCGACGGTATGGACGACGATGTAGGAGAAGAACAGGAACCACCGCCCACAGGGCGCTGGACTGCCACCTCATCATATGATATATACATGGTGGACACCCCGAAAGAAAGCAATGGCAATAAGGCAACGGAGGATAATCCCCTCGAGAAGTAATCTAAGCACCGGCGTCATCGGCGCCGCTCTAAGCCCCGCCATAGCAAAAGCAGCGATACCGGCACAAGAGACAATAACGCTGCGGATAGTGCCGAAGACGAAGACAATCCCCTCCAGCCAGGCTTCGAGCGGAAGGATGGGCAAGCTAGTCCTAAGGAACAGGAACAGACGGAGAATCAGAGCATGACAATTACAGGCCTCTCTCTGAAGACGAGGTGAGCCTCCGCGACAAAGAATTTGCCGTGCCTGAGGATCCCGTCGAGCAGGAGTGCTTCAAGCGCCGGCTTATAGCCACAGCAAAAAGCCTGAAGAAAAAGCAACAACAGCTTCAAGCTGAACAAGATCTGCTAGTGGATAGATGGACTGAGGTCCTGACGGCCGAGGAATACGAACTCAAGCGCCCAACCAAAAGTTACCCAAAGCGCAGGTTGCTACCCCAACTCGAGGAGGAAGCATTAAAACCTACGCCTCCAGCATATGATGCGGCTGACCGGCCACCTCGTGGCTGAGACAAAGCGGCATATCAGGCTGAAGTCCAGCCCGCACCCCGTCGCCAGTTAAACAAAAATACCAAGGCCTGGGGTAACACGCAGGACCTGCGAGACGTATTGGAAAACAAATCAGGACATAAAAGATCGGTCTACGGATCACGGGGGCGCGCCCCAATGCGTGACGACAACCGTCACGCCGGATATACTAAAAGCAAATCCGGCCGGGCCGAACACAGCAGACAAGACTCATATGAACTGCGTCATGATATAGCCCGACACAGAGGCGCCGCACACCCCCTATGCTTCACTGATGAAGTAATGGATCATGAATTCCCAGAAGGGTTTAAACCCGTGAACATTGAATGATATGACGGCACTACGGACCTCGTGGTATGGATATAGGATTTCTTCCTCCACATTCACATGGCCCGCGGGGATGATCTACACGCCATCAAGTATCTCCCGCTAAAACTCAAAGGGCCGGCTCGGCATTGGCTGAATAGCTTGCCGGAAAACTCCATTGGAAGTTGGGAGAACCTGGCAGACGCATTCCTGGACAACTTCCAGGGCACTTATGCGCGGCCATCGGATGCTGACGATTTAAGTCACATAACACAACAGCCCAGAGAGTCAGCCAGGAAATTCTGGACTCGGTTCCTAACTAAAAAGAACTAAATCGTCGACTGTCCAGATGCCGAGGCCTTAGCGGCATTTAAGCATAACATCCGCGAGGAGTGGCTCGCCCGACACCTCGGCCAAGAAAAGCCGAAGTCCATGGCAGCCCTCACGACACTCATGACCCGCTTTTGTGTGGGCGAGGATAGCAGGCTGCCTCGTAGCAACAACACATCAAGAAATCCTGGCAATTCAGATGCCAAAGATAGCAACGGCAGGCCACGACGCAACAGACACAAGCGCCGCAACAACGGCGACAACGCCGAAGACACGGCAGTTAATGCCAGATTCAGTGGCTCTAAACGGGTCAGCAGAAAAAGCCGTTCAAAAGAAGCAATCCGGGCCCGTCTAGCTTGGACCGCATACTCGATCGCTCGTGTCAAATTCATGGCACCCCCGATAAACCAGCCGACCACACCAACACAGAATGCTGGGTGTTCAAACAGGCCGGCAAGTTGAATGCCGAAAACAAGGAAAAGGGGCTGCATAGTGACGACGACGAGGAGCCCCGGCCGCCGAACAAAGGAGGACAGAAGAAATTTCCTCCCCAAGTGAAAACGGTAAACATGATATACGCAACCCATATTCCCAAGCGGGAACGGAAGCGTGCACTGAGGGACGTCTATGCGATGGAGCCAGTCGCCTCAAAGTTCAACCCATGGTCTTCTTGTCCGATCACCTTCGATCGCAGGGACCACCCCACCAGTATCCGTCATGGCGATTCTGCCGCTTTGGTCCTTGACCCCATCATTTACGGATTTCACCTCACTCGAGTCCTTATGGACGGTGGCAGCAGCCTGAACCTGCTCTATCAGGATACAACGCGCAAAATGGGTATAGACCCCTCGAGGATCAAACCCACCAAAACCACCTTTAAAGGTGTCTTCCCAGGTGTAGAGGCCTGTTGCACGGGCTCAATCACACTGGAAGTGGTCTTCAGATCTCCGGAAAACTTCCGAAGCGAAGAGTTAATCTTCGATATCGTCCCCTTCCGCAGTGGCTATCACGCACTGCTCGGACGAACCGCATTTGCCAGATTCAATGCGGTACCGCATTATGCATACCTCAAGCTCAAAATGCCAGGACCTCGCGGGGTTATAACAGTTAATGGAAACACGGAACGCTCGCTCCGCACGGAGGAGCACACTGTGGCCCTCGCAGCAGAGGCGCAAAGCAACCTTATGAGCAAACCGCCAATTCGGCGAAGAAGACCCTGGACACCTTCAAGCGAGTCCGGAGTACCCTGCAAGAGGATCGCCAGGCACGTTTAGAGCTCGCCTAGCAATTCGGCCTCCGTCCTGGTCCCAGTAAAGCGGTGAAATTTGCGCCGCGCGTACATAATTACGCACGCAAGATACCATGGGCATAGATGGAGGCACGGCCATGGCACGGCCCACAATGCAGCTCAACCGCTTCAGGACCTGTATACCTTTAACATTTTCTTCCTCTCAGGCCCCTATTCTCTGAAGGCCCTCTCCAATCGTCTGATTATCGGACCCGTCACGGGAAGGAAACACCAAGGAAGCAAGAAGCTTTGACGTACAAGGGAATCCTCATGTGGTCTCTGGTAACGATCGATATACCTGTTTTGCATACCCACATGCAGCTTGACCTTGGATAGGACATGTCAAATAGTCCTATTTTTTACTTATTGCACTACATGTATGCATATGCTTTGACGTATCATTTAAATAACAATATACATCATTAGCTCATTATTGCATTCCTTTATCTTTTTTCCCTGTCTGCTTATTTACGACAAATTGCACCCGTACATTCTGATACGACCAGTGCCCCAGGGGCTTCGGTGTACCCCATAACATGGCATAAAAAGTCCGAACACTTTCGACAGTGCGGCACCCCGAACTTATAGCATTATATGCATCAGCTCCGAATCATGTCTTGGGTCAATAGTTGGGTTTGCCCGGCTCCCATGTTTTGGTACCTTACGTTCCGCTATATCGGCTAAGGTAGCACTGGGAGAACTACTGCGATTGTGTCCCGGTTCTTCCGGACGAGCACCTCAGTAGAGAAAGCCGAAAACTGACTGTCATGATGCGGCGAGAGCTGGTCGCTGTTCGAGAGGTCTCAAATCCTTAAAGATTTTTTCCGCTTCGGGCGAGGAGTCGGCCTTGTCCGATTTAGGCGTACATAGCGCCCCAAGTTCGGCCTTCCGAATACTAGGGGCTTCGCCAAAATTTAAAATTGTAGACTTCTATGGCTAAGTGAGAGTGATAAAGCTTTATAGTCCGATTGCCTGGTTCGTTGTGCTGAACACCTCCTTCGAAGGACCCAAAACTGGGATAAAGAGTGATCAGGTTTATCCCGAACACCTCAGTACTAGTTACATGGGGGCAGAAGCCGACGACTCGCCAACTCTCAAATTTTATAAACGGCCGCACAGAAGGTTATATTTTAAATTAGCAAGCGTTACATAGCGCACATGAACTCGTTTCATATTACAGGATCACATGAGTACATTCATTCAAATATTACATCCTTAGCACATTCCTCTGCCACAAGGCGAGCACCCTTCAGGACACTATCATAATACTTTTCGGGGTGGCGATGCTCCTTGCCCTCCGGCGGCCCCTCCTTCACCAGCTTTTCAGCGTCCATCTTCACCCAGTGCACTTTCGCCCGGGCAAAAGCCCTGCACGCACCCTCAATGCAGACGGACCGCTTTATGACTTCAAACCGTGGGCAGGCATCCACAAGCCGCCTTACCAGGCCGAAATAGCTGCCAGGCAGGGGCTCGCCAGGCCACATGCGGACTATGAGGCCCTTCATGGCCAGTTCGGCCGCCTTGTGAAGCTCGACCAGTTGCTTCAACTGGTCGCTCAAGGGCATCGGATGTTCGGTCCCAGTATACTGAGACCAGAACAACTTCTCCGTCGAGCTCCCTTCCTCGGCCCGGTAGAACTCCGCGGCATCCGACACACTGCTGGGTAGATCTGCGAACGCTCCTGGAGAGCTCCGAATTCGGGTAAGTAAAAGGAAAGTTTCCTTCACATGCTTGCTTTGCATAATGAATGCCTTACCCGCCGCTATCTTCTTGACCGCCTCAATTTCCTGGAGGGCCTTTTGGGCTTCGGCCTTGGCATTTTGTGCGTTCTCGAGGGCCTTCGCAAGCTCGGACCCTTGCGTCTTAGAGTCACGCTCCAAGGACTCGTACTTCTTGACAAAGTCCTGGAGCTCTTGCTGCACCTCGCCGACTCGGGCCTCTTGCTTCTCGCGCTCGGCGCGCTCCTTGGCCGCTTTGCCTTCGGCCTCGGACAGCGCCTTCTTCAGGGCCGCCACTTCGGTCGTGGCCCCTAGCAAAATTCATGACGATCTTGTGATCTAACAAACCACCTTCCTTTTTCTTTATCAATAAACAGGTGGGGTATTACTTACCTTTGTTCTCTTCGAGCTGCCTCTTGGTAAGGCCGAGCTCTTCCTCGGACCGCTCAAGGTCCTGCTTCAGTGCGGCGACCTCCGCCATGCGAGCGGCAGCGGCCAGCAGCGAAGCCTGCTTATTCACATAGACATATTCTGATTAGACTCCTATGATTGTTATTTGATCCTCTGTTCGGCCTTTCTTTGCGAACACCAAACAGAGCATCAGGGGCTACTGTCTATGCTGTAACATTTTCTCATAATTTGATTACTTACCTCAAAGCCTGTTAGGAGGCTGGCACAGGCTTCAGTCAGTCCGCTTTCGGCGGACCGAACCTTCTTGACCACCGCACTCATGATAGTGCGGTGCTCTTCGTCAATGGAAGCGCCGCGAAGCGCTTCCAGCAAATTGTCCGATGCCTCTGGATGGACAGAGGCCATCGGCACAGACGGCTTGCCCCCCTTGGCGAGGGGTCGCCTGACAGAATTCGGAACCACTGGAGGTTCCGGCGCGGTATTCGGCTGGGGGCTAAACTTGCTGCCCCCGGCATTATAGCCCATGGGAGTCTTGCCCCTCCCCACCTGAATGCCCTGGGCGCCTCTGGAACTGTTCCTGGTCAGTGCCCTTTGAGACAACACCTCGACGTCATCCGTAGGGCGGGGGGAGGAGGCGGTCGGGAGTGAATCGCTGTTCATCTCCGACTGGCCCAAAGACTCATCCGAAGAGGATACGTCGATATGGGCTTTGGATGGACTGCATGATCATGTTCGGCATGATAAGAAGCAATAAAATAAAACACACCAGAACTATTATGGTGTCCGGATACTTACGACTTCGCCAGGGGCTTGTCCCTGGGTAACCACTCCTCGTCGCTGAAAGCGGCTGCTGTGGAGCAGTCCGGAAGGAGAGTCCTTCCTTCTTGGACCTTCGGCCTCCCCAGATGGGGCGGCCTTCCTTTTCTTGTCTCCCCCGGCTGGGGGGGGAGAACTTTCCTCTTCCTCCTCGTCGTTTTCGTGGGAGGAGGGCACCTCGGTGTTAGCGGACGATGATTCCGATACGACCTTGCGCTGGAGACCTTTCCTGGTGCCCGTGGCCTTCTTCTTGGCCTTCTTCTCCGGCGCCTCATAGGGCGCCGGAACCAGCATCTCCGTTAGGAGAGCCCTTGCTGGATCTTCGGGCAGTGGGGCCGGACAATCAATCCGCTCCGCTGTCGCGACCCAGTCCTGTTAAATGGCGTGGAGGCTTAGATCCCTCACATGATTATACTGGGGAAAGGAACATCTTATGAGATACAAGGAACTTACCGGATTGGCATGGCTCTTCGCGCTGAGTCCACGATCCTCGGTAAGGGAAGGAGTTACCTCGGCGGACTTGAACAGCACCTTCCAGATGTCTTGGTGCGTCGTGTCGAAGAGCTCTCGCAGCGTCTGGTGCTTAGCCGGGTCGAACTCCCACAAATTGAATGCCCGTCTTTGACACGGGAGGATCCGGCGGAAGAGCATGACTTGGACCACGTTGACAAGCTTGATTTTCTTGCTCATCATGTTTTTGACGCAGTTCTGGAGTCCAGTTAGCTCCACCGATGAACCCTAGGATAGGCCCTTCTCTTTCCAAGAGGTGAGCCGCATGGGGATGCCGGATCGAAATTCGGGGGCCGCCACCCAGTTGGTGTCGCGCGGCTCGGTGATGTAGAACCACCCCGATTGCCACCCCTTTACGGTCTCCACATAGGAGCCTTCGAGCCAGGTGACGTTGGGCATTTTGCCCACCATGGCGCCTCCGCACTCCGCTTGCTGGCCGACCACCACCTTCGGTTTAACGTTGAAGGTCTTCAGCCACAGGCCGAAGTGGGGCTTGATGCGGAGGAAGGCCTCGCACACGACGATAAACGCCGAGATGTTGAGGATGAAATTGGGGGCCAGATCATGGAAGTCCAGCCCGTAGTAGAACATGAGCCCGCGGACAAATGGGTGGAGGGGAAATCCCAGCCCGCGGACGAAGTGGGTAAGGAATACAACCCTTTCGTGGGGTTCTGGGGTAGGGACGATCTGCCCCGCGTCTGGGAGCCGGTGCGCGATATCTGCGGCCAGGTATCCGGCTTCCCGGAGCTTCGTAATGTTCTCCTCCGTAACGGAGGAGACCATCCACTTGCCTCCCGCTCCGGACATGTTTGGAGTGGTTTTGCGGAGAAAATGCGAACTTGGGCGCTGGAGCTCGAGTGCGCGAGAATGGATGGGCAGGGAAGAAGAAGGCGTGGGTGAAAAAGGAGGAGTCCTTGTCCCTTTATAAGGGCGGAGAAACTGTGCGCCTCCCCACCTGCCTGGTAAACTCGCTTATTCCCCAAGCGCCGTGATTGATGGCGCGGTTGGGTTACCCACACCCGTATTGATGAGAATCCCGTGATAAGGGGACACGATCTCTGCTTCGACAAGACGTGCCAAGAAAACCGCCTCGCAATATGTGCAGTAGCTGGTTGAGAAAAACGGTTCGAATAATGACCGGGCCATGGCGTGATGTCACGTTATGAAAAGTTGTCAGCAGATTAGATTTGTGGAAATATTATACTCTCTACGGTGGTATGTGGAATTTGTTTTGCAGAGCCGGACACGATCCTTGTGTTCAAATTTTCTATGGAGTATTCGGAGGAGGAACCCGCCTTGCAATGCCGAAGACAACCTGCGCGCCGGACTCATCGTCATTGAAGCCTGGTTCAGGGGCTACTGAGGGAGTCCTGGATTAGGGGGTCCTCGGACAGCCAGACTATATACTTTGGCCGGACTGTTGGACTATGAAGATACAAGATTGAAGACTTCGTCCCGTGTCCGGATGGGACTCTCCTTTGCGTGGAAGGCAAGCTTGGCAATTCGGATGTGTAGATCTCCTCCCTTGTAACCGACTCTGTGTAACCCTAGCCCCCTCTGGTGTCTATATAAACCGGAGGGTTTAGTCCGTAGGACAAGAACAATCATAATCATAGGCTAGCTTCTAGGGTTTAGCCTCTACGATCTCGTGGTAGATCAACTCTTGTAATACTCATATCATCAAGATCAATCAAGCAGGAAGTAGGGTATTACCTCCATCGAGAGGGCCCGAACCTGGGTAAACATTCTGTCCCCCGCCTCCTGTTACCATCCGCCTTAGACGCACAGTTCGGGACCCCCTACCCGAGATCCGCCGGTTTTGACACCGACACTCCCATTACTTCCCTCATGCATTCACACGATGCTAGTTTAAGGAGGATGCATCATTGGCCGTTCAACATTTCGGGAACCGCTACCTCTCCCTCATCTACATTAAAGCCGTATTGGGAACTGCGCCGCCCGCTGTCAAATCGAATAGTACTGCGCCGCCCGCTGCACGCCCGGCTGAACACGCCTCCTCGCCTCCATCTATGCTTAATTACTGAATTTTAGTTGCAAAAATTAGATACGGCTAGTGATTTTTAGCTTCATATTTTGACAAATTACGGTGTTACAAGGTTGGCAAATGGCAATGTTACTAGATCAACAAATGTCAATCTTTCTAGTTTGACAAATGGCAACATACCCAATATGACAGATGCAAATCGCACCAAATTGTTTGTAAGTGGTTCACATGGGTCATCCAAAAGAACCGTTTTTGTTCAAGAGATGCACAAATCCAGCTCTCACTTTGCATACGGGTGTTCTATCTAAAAGGTTTGCGATCAAGAGCCATTAAAACCTATAGCCATTACAACCAAGACACATGCCGTCACGTGAATGGTTAACATAATGCACAAGGTTTGAATTATACAAACGTTTGAGATATTAAAATGGCAGCTATTTTTTCAAAATGCCTTTGTTGGATGTTATTCGAGTGCGCCTTCTCTCAAAATGGACATGAAAAATACCACAACATGTCGTGTGCCATTCCATTTTAGCATGCCAAGTTTCATGAATTTTAGATGAGTTTTGGATTTACTAGAATTTAAAAACAAAGTATCTCAACATTTTCCCGGCAATCAACGGTGCCCTGGTGTTTGAAATTCATTCCAATTTCTTGCATGGGACCTAAGCATGCACCCAAGGACACATATTTGAATTTTCAAGCAATTTATATGCATTAGAGCATGTGCATGTAGTTCAAATTTGAATTATGCACATAAATGCATTGAAAACTCAATTAATGCATAAAAATGTCCAAACGAACCCCAAAAATCCCAAAAATTGACACAACACTCCTCTTGTTCTATGTTGACACGAGAAATTTTTTGAAAGCAATAAGAGGCAATGGATATCGTTTCATCCCCAAAGGTGGGACATTCCCTACCGAAACCATCATGGTTGTTGTGAGAAGCTCTGGTTTGTGAGAAGCATATCCCCAAACCTGCCCCAAATGGGACAAAAAATTTACCACGGCATGTTGATGCAGCTCCATGATAGCATGCCAAGTTTCATGAATTTCGGACGAGCTTTGGATTAACAAGAATTTAAAAACTAGGTATCTCAATGTTTGCGGCCGAGTGACCGTGCCCTGGTGTTTGACATTCATTCCCATTTCTTGCATGGGACCTAAGCATGCACCCAAGGACACATATTTGATTTTTCAACCAATTTATATGCATTAGAGCATGTGCATGCAGTTCAAATTTGAATTATGCACATAAATGCATTGAAAACTCAACTAATGCATAAAAATGTCCAAACGAACCCCGAAAAATCTCAAAAATTTGACACAACACTCCTGTTGTTCTATGTTGACACAAGAAAAAAATTGAAAGCAATAAGAGGCAATGGATATCGTTTCGTCCCCAAAGGTGGGACGTTCCCTACCGAAACCATCCGGCTTGTTGTGAGAAGCTCTGGTTTGTGAGAAGCATATCCCCAAACCTGCCCCAAATGGGACAAAAAATTAGCATGACATGTTGATGCCGCTCCATGATGGCATGCCAAGTTTCATGAATTTCAGACGAGCTTTGGATTTACTAGAATTTAAAAACCAGGTATCTCAATGTTTGCGGCCGAGTGACCGTGGCAGGTTGTTTGACATTCATTCCCATTTCTTACATGGGACCTAAGCATGCAACCAAGGACACATATTGGAATTTTCAACCAATTTATATGCATTAGAACATGTGCATGTAGTTCAAATTTGAATTATGCACATAAATGCATTGAAAACTGAGTTAATGCATAATAATGTCCAAATGAACCCCGAAAATCCCAAAAATTGACGAAACAGTCCTGTTGTTCTATGTCGACACGAGAATTTTTTTGAAAGCAATAACAGGAAATGGATATCGTTTCGTCCCCAAAGGTGGGGCGTTCCCTACCGAAACCATCATGCTTGTTGTGAGAAGCTCTGGTTTGTGATAAGCATATACCCAAACCTGCCCCAAATGGGACAAATTTTTTACCACGGCATGTTTATGCCCCTCCTTGATAGCATGCCAAGTTTCATGAATTTCAGACAAGTTTTGGATTTACTAGAATTTAAAAACAAGGTATCTCAATGTTTGCGGCCGAGTGACGGTGGCAGGGTGTTTGACATTCATTCCCATTTCTTGCATGGGACCTAAGCATCTACCCAAGGACAAAGATTTGATTTTCGACCAATTTATAAGCACTGGAGCATGTGCATGTAGTTCAAATTTGAATTATGCACATAAATGCATTGAAAACTCACTTAATGCATAAAAATGTCCAAACGAACCTTGAATAATTCCAATTCTTTTATGACACACATATAGTTGCATGTTCACTGCAGATAAAAGGTCTAGCAATTCAAACACCGTCCATGGCCGCTGTGACCCCATTATGTAATTCAAATGAAGACAAAAAATCAAGTAGATCCCACACAGTTTATTATAACCAACCGTGTGAGATGTAGCACAAAATATCTTGGAGCACCGTCGGAGTATAGTACGCATGCGGCTTACGCGAGAAGGTGCCACGGCTACAGTTCACAACCCACTCTGAATAAGGGACCGTGTCTGATGACACTTTGCATGCCAGTTTTTTCGCTGAAGCTATTCCAAATTTTCGGCTTCCGCGGAAATCTCTACCTCCCCGCCCCTCCCCCTTACCAAAAGCCAAATTTCCCCTGTTTCCGCCTTCCTTTCCAAGTTGAAACCTTCACTCCTTGCTTGCAGCACCGCCTCCTTGCCGGCGACCCTCCTTCACGCTGCTCGGCCTCGCCTATCCAGCCAGGTAATCCACACCCGACCCCATCCTCCTCCTCCTTCCACATCCCACATGCCCCGACCGCTGGCCCGAGCGCGACGCCTTCCACCCAAATCACCGACCCCTCCGCCAAATAAGCGCCGGCCTAAGCCATGGTGCATGCAGTATAGCCAGGATCTCAAGGAGCATTTGGCAGCGGAGAAGCAAATCGCGGCCGCATGCGCGGATGAGGTCACGATGGCTGCCATTCGTGCCGCCCCCCAAATCTTGGAGGAACACCTCGCTGTCGATGCCACCGTTGACGCCTCGCGCACCGACGCCGCGATGCGGTTGGCTGCTTTAAACGACAGTTCGTGGTTTTTTCTCGAGGCCACCGTCGGTGCCTTCGACGAAGACTACGAGGTGTTTTCTCAGCGTGCACGTGGTTACCTCATCTCGAGAGCCAGCAGGTTGGTGCCCGGAGTGGCTAAGGCAACTCACGACTACAACAAGGGCGCCCACAATGCGGAGGCCTCGCCCTCTTCCATGCCCAAGGATCCAATCGTCATCGATATCTCCGACTATGAGGAGTAGCTTGTCTTATTAGCTCACTATAAGGACCCATGTTCAGTTTGCTAGCTACTGCCTTTCCTTATCAAATTCTAGTGAATTGTGCTATCTACTTTTACCATGCAATCTTCTGCTATAGTGTATATGTTCTATATGTCGTGCAATGTGGTGTTCAGTTAACTGCTTGGTTCAATTCTGCAAATGTGATGTTCAATTCTTCAGGGTGCAATATTTCCAAGTTGTTAAGCATGCTTGGTTTGGTTAACTGTCTGATCTTCTATTATGAGTATGTTATATTGTGTAATGTGGCGCTCAGTTAATGTTTGGTTCATTTTTTGTGGTGTTTAGTTAACTGCTTGGTTCAATTCTGCAATGCGATGTTCAATTGTTGTGGCTGCATTCTGTTAGTATACCATGTGAGGAATAAATCGAATTTGGCTATACTAAATACATGAGAAACAAATACAATTGCTATATTTCCAAGTTTTTAAGCATGCTTGGTTTGGTTAACTATCTAATCTTCGATTAGGAGTATGTTATATTGTGCAATGTGGTGCTCAGTTAACGTTTGGTTCATTTGTTGTGGTGTTTAGTTAACTGCTTGGTTCAATTCTGCAATGCCATGTTCAATTGTTGTGGCTGCATTATGTTGTTCTATACCATGCGAGGAATAAATCGAATTTGGTTGCACTTAATACATGAGAAACATATACAAGTGCTATATTTCCTAGTTCTTAATCATGCTTGGTTTGGATAAATTGGTTTTCCATGTGGCTTGAATTAATCTGATGAATCTGCAATGTGCTTATTTATCATCAACATATTTTACTGATAGCATGCGAACCCTTACTTAACCTGATGACTAACTACCTTATATGTGCTGCAGGGAAACAATGGGAAGCACTGAGGTTAGAAGATGGTACTAACTATCATACCTTTCCTTTTTTTATTCCTTTGCTCCATTTCCAATATAGAGAAGATATTTATGCACATCCTTGTTTTTAGGGTTCACTGATTACCTCTCAAACCACCTCTGTGGTCAGGAGGCAAGGAAAGTTTTCATACAACACCCACGGTTCAATATTGAAGTGTTCCTGAAGAGGTCGAAGGATGGACGGTCAATCATCCACAGGCACTGGCCTAAAGTTGCAAAGACCTTCAACATGAATGAAGGCTCAATATTCGCCTTCCGCTTCAGCAGTTTTCCAAATGAGATGCATCTCTCTATGTACCGTCTATGATGCTAATTTTGAAAGGTTCTAGATGTTGCATCTGAAACTTGTTGCTGGTGCAGTTGTGTAATGGGGTAGCTGAGTGCTGAAGCTATATCATGTTGTACTCTGATGTATTTCAATTATGAAATCCTGCTTCCATAATATGGAAATGGAATATATTATGTGCTTAATATGAATGTCAATTAGATTAGTAAATGGATTATTAATAATAGGGCAATTAGCCCGCTAATTGGCCAATTAGCTTACTAATTGGGTTTTCCTATTGCAAACGGTTATTGAGAAAACACCATGGGCGATGACCTCAGGCAACACACCCTGTTTCTAGGAATAAACCGTGTTGGATCAATGAACAATCACACACGACATTCTCTTGAAAACTGTTTGCGTTACGCCACCTTGCGCAAACGTTTTCCTTGGAGTGACTGTGTGGGATGTATATATGAACGGAAACGTTTAGCGGTGACTGACTGTGTGGGATGTACTTATGACGGGAAATGATTTCGCCTGTATAATTGTATTTTTTTAGCACTATTGTATGTATTTCTGTATTTGAGTGCTCGCCGGTCGCACACGACCTCATTTTGCCGAGCGTGTGTGCCAGGAGGGCATATCCCCGACGGTTTCTCGGTCGTGTGGGATGGACCCCCTATCGCCCACACTCACTAGGTGACGGTTCCGAACACCGTCGCGGAAAGGGGTTAAAAACCATTTGTATAGCACCGACGCATACCAGTGCCTTTATAGCTTGGTGGCAGTGATTGAAGAACTCTGTCAATGACACTATCATTCCCAGCTGAGTCAAGTGGTTATGGTACCCAGACATTCCGAGTATGTTTTCACTGACAGAACTATTCTCCTCCATTTTGCAGCTGGAGAACTTGTTGGAGACTTCATATCTCTCAACTCGGGCATTTGCTTGAAATATTAACTTCAACTCCTGGAACATCTCATATGCTTCATATGCACCCATTGTATGTGAACATAGAGCTTATCACACCCGATCATCACGTGGTCTCTTGGCACGACGAACCGTAGCAACGGTGTGTACTCAGGGAGAACACTTATACCTTGAAATTTAGCGAGGGGTCATCTTATAATGCTACCGCCGTACTAAGCAAAATAAGATGCGTAAAGGATAAACATCACATGCAATCAAAATATGTGACATGATATGGCCATCATCATCTTGTGCCTTTGATCTCCATCTCCAAAGCACCGTCATGATCTCCATTTTCACCGGCTTGACACCTTGATCTCCATCGTAGCGTCGTTGTCGTCTCGCCAACTATTGCTTCTACGACTATCGCTACCACTTAGTGATAAAGTAAATCAATTACATGGTGATTGCATTTCATACAATAAAGCGACAACCATAAGGCTCCTGCGAGTTGCCGATAACTTTTACAAAACATGATCATCTCATACAACAATTTATATCTCATCACATCTTGACCATATCACATCACAACATGTCCTACAAAAACAAGTTAGACATCCTCTACTTTGTTGTTGCAAGTTTTACGTGGCTGCTATGGGCTTCTAGCAAGAACCGTTCTTACCTACGCATCAAAACCACAACGATTTTTCGTCAAGTGTGCTATTTTAACCTTCAAAAACGACCGGCCGTAGTCAAACTCGATTCAACTAAAGTTGGAGAAATAGACACCCGCTAGCCACCTGTGTGTGAAGCACGTCGGTAGAACCAGTCTCATGGACGAGGTGAAGTAATGTCGGTCCGGGCTGCTTCATCCAACAATACCGTCGAATCAAATTAAGATGTTGGTGGTAAGCAGTATGACTATTATCGCCCACAACTCGTTGTGTTCTACTCGTGCATATCATCTACGCATAGACCTGGCTCGGATACCACCATTGGGGAACGTAGCATGCAATTTCAAAAAATTTCCTACGATCACGCAAGATCTATCTAGGAGATGCATAGCAATGAGAGGGGAGAGTGTGTCCACGTACCCTCGTAGACCGAAAGCGGAAGTGTTAGATTAACGCGGTTGATGTAGTCGAACGTCTTCACGATCCAACCGATCCAAGTACCGAACGTACGACACCTCCGTGTTCAGCACACGTTCTGCTCGATGACGTCCCTCGAACTCTTGATCTAGTAGAGGGTTGAGGGAGAGTTCCGTCAGCACGACGGCGTGGCGACGGTGTTGGTGATGTGATCCGCGCAGGGCTTCGCCTAAGCACTACGACGCTATGACCGGAGGAGTAAACTGTGGAGGGGGCACCGCACACGGCTTAGAGAACTCTTGGTGTGCCTTTGGGGTGCCCCCGCCCCCCTATATAAAGGGGGGAGGAGGAGGCCGGTGGCCTAGGAGGGGTGCGCCAAGGGGGGAGTCCTACTTGGACTCCTAGTCCAAGTAGGATTCGCCCCCCACCTTTTCCTTCCAACAAAGGGGGAAAGAGGGAAGGAGACGAGAGGAAGAGGGAAAGGGGGGTCGTGCCCCCTCCCCTTCCTATTCGGATTCCCCTTGGGGCGCCTCCCCCTTGTGTCTGTCCCCTCTTCTCTCCCATGGCACATGAGGCCCATTGCTTGCAAGGCTTATGGTGATGTGCATTACTGATAGGGCCCAGAGATACTTCTCCGATATACAGAGTGACAAATCCTAATCTTGATCTATGCCAACTCAACAAACACCTTTGGAGACACCTGTAGAGCATCTTTATAATCACCCAGTTACATTGTGACGTTTGATAGCACACAAGGTGTTCCTCCGGTATTCGGGAGTTGCACAATCTCATAGTCAGAGGAATATGTATAAGTCATGAAGAAAGCAATAGCAATAAAACTAAACGATCATAATGCTAAGCTAACGGATGGGTCTTGTCCATCACATCATTCTCTAATGATGTGATCCCGTTCATCAAATGACAACACATGTCTATGGTTAGGAAACTTAACCATCGTTGATTAACGAGCTAGTCAAGTAGAGGCATACTAGGGACACTCTGTTTTGTCTATGTATTCACACATGTACTAAGTTTCCGGTTAATACAATTCTAGCATGAATAATAAAAATTTATCATGATATAAGGAAATATAAAAAACATCTTTATTATATCCTCTAGGGCATATTTCCTTCAGTTCGGACGGATTGCTCATACATGCCTTAGCACATGGCCCCGCGCCCAAGCTTGTGACCTATTAGTCCTAAGATATCAATGGGTACACGTTCTACACGGAGGCCAAAGACATGGACAGTGATTACCAGAACTCCGGGGTGACAATTTATGAGTGACCGACGCCAATGGCATAACGGAAAGATTCTACGGAAGGGTCGAAGAGACCTGGGAGCTTGACTATGCTGGAATGCACGATGCGACGATGTTCTGTGTCAGATGGGCCAAGGACATCATAAGAGAAAACAAGTATTTCACCATCATGTCTATACCCGATGCGAAGAGCACTGCCGTGAACGTTAACGTCATTGCCAAAAATGAGCCATGGGTACACGCTAAGCACATGACACAACGCTTCTTCATAACCGACTTGGCCAATCCCAGCCGTGTTGTCGTGAGGAGATCAAAGGAGCATCATCGGAATGGCTGGAGTCGCTAACGGGGAAGAATACGACCAATACGCAACCCGATGAGGGAAGATGACGATGACGATAAAGCATACGTGAAACGAAGAATCAAAACTACATTACCTAAGAAAGATCGTACTCCATGGTTATGGAAAAGTCACAAGGAGGGGCTTAATTACTCGGCAAGAAACAAGAAAGGGAAGAAGCTCAATGTGAAATGTCGTCGACGCAGCTGATCAGAAACCATCATTTATATATATGTATCTATTTTGTGTACGCACTTAAGTAACCGTTATCGGTCAACTGATATGTTACCACCACATGCATGGTTCCGGTGATATTCGCGCAGTGTGGGAGAGGGAGACGCCGTCGTCGGGAGAAAAAAAACAAAAACAAAAGAGAGAAAGCAATACAAAAGAAAAGAAAAGTAAACAGAAAAGAAAAGGAAAATAATAAAAGAAAAGAAAACTAAAAACTAGAAAAGGAAAATAATAAAAAGAAAAGAAAAATAGCAGTAGCGCTTGTCTGTGGACCAGCGCTGTAGCTAAGTATTTTAGAATTAAAAAAATAAAAATTAGAACAGTTAGCAGTAGCGCTTGTTTAGGACCAGTGCTACCGCTATTTTGAGTTAACCCCCACCCCCGCCGCGTGGGCTCAAAATGTCACCAAGTCTCATTCCCCCAATCTCCACCTTGCCCCTGCGCCCACCGTCGATGCCCTCGACCTCGCCGTCACCGGTCGTCGCCCCTGCGCCCGCCGTTGACCTCGTCGGCCATCGCCCCTGCGCCCGCCCTAGACCTAGCCGCCACCGCCCTCGACCTCAACGTCGCCGCCCTCTCCACCGCCCCGTAAGCCTCTCCCTCTCCTCTCCCTTGCCCTCCTCTCTCTCTTTGCTCTCTGCTCTCTCTCCCTCTCTCTAATTTGAATTTAGCCTAGCTAAGTGTTGGATGTATGAACCCTAGCTAGGAGATGTAGCAGAGAGAGAGAGAGAGAGAGAGAGAGCGAGCAATTTAGTTTAGGGCAATTTAGCAAATTTAGTTTAGTGCAATTTACTTTAGGGCAATTTAGTTTAGGGCAATTTAGTTTAGGAAATTTAGTTTAGTGCAATTTAGTTTAGGGTATATAAAATACCTATAAATAAAAAACAGTAGAAAATTGGTTTTTGTAGGCATAAAAAACAGTAGCTAAAATTTATAAAAACAATAGCTAATTAGTTTTTGTAGGTATATAAATTAGCTATAAAAAACAGTAGCAAAAAATTATTAAAAATAGTAGCTAATTAGGGTAGAAAATATAGCTAGGGCCATTTTTTAGCAAATGAGCAAATTTAGCTAGGGAAAATTTGTTTAGGGCAGTAGCTAATGCAATAGCTAATTAATTAGGGTCAGTAGAAGAGAGAGAGAGAGATCATTTAGGAAGAAACAGTAGCAAATAAAAACTAAAAAACAGTAGCAAATAAAAACCGGTAGAAAATAAAACCCTAGATGATGTTTTCGGAGCATATAGCCTATACAATGTTGCTGTTTTTAACACTTGGTTTATTTGCTAAGTCCTGGAAATCTGTCATATGATGTTGCCATGTTCTCTTGAGATAGCATCAAATCTGTTATATGAACCTGTGCCAATTCTCGAAAAATATCCGAGTGGCCTATGTTTTGCCGGAATGTTGATTCATTTCCGTTCTAGCAAATTCCAGGCGCTCCATATGTCCACTTTTTAGCAAAGTTGATGCCAAATTTTTTCGTGATTTTCGGCATGACTTGTGCTAGAAACTAGGACATATGGATTACTCGGGATTTGCCGGAAGGGGAATGAATCAACATTTTGACCAATTATAGGCCCCCTTTTTCTCTTCATTATATATTTTATTTACAATTTTTGAATAGGAAACATGTCTACCGATGCCGAAGTCGTGGGTTCTGCTCGCCTCGCAGACCCCATCGAGGCAGCAAATCACTATTTCGATTACCTAGACGAACAGCAGATGGGGTTGCATGGTGGCGGCAGTGGCACCAACCCCGACACCGACGCTGCCACCGACACCGACACCACCCCCGAGACCGGCAATGTTGCCGTCGTAGCCAGTAAAGCACCGAAGAAGAAGAGGACACAAAGACCAAACGAGCTTGGCATCGAACAAATTGTGGTCACGGAGATGCACCCCAAGAAGTTAGAGCCAACGGCGCCGGAGGAAGCGCGCTCATGTTGGGGCAATCAACTTGGATGCATCCTCAGGGAAATCGCCAACATGAACGACGAGAGGTTGAAGTAGATACCACATATGGAGCACATGCTCCTAAACAAGTTGCAGAATAGGTTCCTGTGCCCCGGCCGGGATGAAGGCAAATATAAAGAGCTGTGGGACGACGTCGCCATGACAAGGATAAACGACAAAGTGATGGTGACGTTCACCAATGACTTGTCCTCCTAGAAAGTTCGGGTGAAAAAGCGATTGCGAAGAATGAACCATGGTCCAAGATTCATGTCGATATTCCGTCAATAACGGAAAATGACTTTGCAAAATTCAAGGAGAATTGCGGTAAAGAAGAAGTCAAGGCAAGGTCGGAGAAAATGAAGGCGCTCCAGGCCAGGAACACGCCTCCCCACCGCCTCAGAAGCCGTGGTTATGAGGGGAAGAGGCACGCATGGGCCAAGGAGGACGCCGAACGTGAAAGTCACGGAATCCCAGACCCCTTGGCAAAGTTCACCGACCCGCTGGAGCATGACTGGATCAGGGCCCGATACAGGTGGGACAAAGTCAAAAATATCTTTTACACGGACACGAACACGAGGGAGTTCATGAGACTTCTGGTAATTGTTATATTACCACATTATCATATTATCTTCCAATCAATTCGACTTCAAGTTTTGTCACATTAGTAAACCATCCACGTTCCTTTTGCAGAAAGAGCAGCACCAAAAGGCATCCGAAAGCGACGAGTCGTCACAGTCATTGGCGAGGCCCAAGTGGGACACCCCATTCAACCGGGCCCTGAACATACTGAAAAAGGTCCCAGTGGGCAAGCCGCCGTCCTATGGACGTGTGCACCACTACAAAAAAATACACTTCCGTGATGATACGTGTTTGTCATAGTAGGTCATGTTTTCTGTCATGCATGTACATCCATGACGATTTTATGACAGAATCAAGATAGTCATACCTGTGCTGTCGTAGAAGTGTTCCATGACATTACCAAAATTATCATCATGGAAGTGTCCATTCCATGACGATAAATGGCGCGTCATGGTAGTGCTTTCGTCAAGGGTGACCGACACGTGGCATCCACCGTAACGGGTCGCCTTTAAGCTATCGGGTCCGGTTTTGGATCCGATAACCTGTTAACAGCCTGGACCAATGGGGATTTTCCACGTGTAAAATTCTCATTGGCCGGAGGAAACACGTGTTGGCTCACCGCTGGGACAGATGTCATCCACTCACTGGACATGAGGCACCTATGATACGTCGACACGTGCCACGGCCCAACAGATGCACATTCCGGTGAAAAGGCTGACGCGTTTGACTTGGTCAAAGAGGTAGCGGGCCGGCCCACGAAAAGCCTATTAACGGTCTGTTAGCATATAGCCCATATACAACCCGCTAGGTCACGGCCCGTTACGGCTTACCCAAATTAGGCCCAGTAGCGTCATCTGGGCTGTCCAGTATGATTCCAGCCCGTTGTAACTTCCGGTCCATGTCTGGCCCATGACGCCTTTCTGCCCATATGAAGCCCTTTGTAAATCTTGGCCCATTAACGGCCCGTGGTGAAACTGGCCCATAATGAACAGTCTATCGCCTTATACCCATTAACGGCCCATTAGCCCGTCGGCCGTTTCCAGCCCGTGTTAACTTTCGGCCTTCGTCGTGGATTTGTCACGGCCAGATGTCCTAGTGTGAGGACTTAGTCGTGAGGCCAACACATCTATGTTGTAGCTTGAGAGGGGTTGATCGGAATCAAGGGACGCAACACAAGACAAGGGTTTAGACAGCGTTGGGCCCCGGGAAACATCATCCGGTAACAACCCTACATGCTGTTTGTGGCTAGGTCTCATTATCATCACGAGGGAGTCGCCGTATCAACCGGCTCTCCTAGTTGTGTCTAGCCTTAAAGATTATTCAGCCTCTCCCTCTTGGGGTGCCCTGCCCCTCCTTATATAAGTTGAAGGGGCGGGCTACATGTAGAGTCCAACTCAGAATGGGACTTAACCTATTTTGACGTCTCCCCATGGGCTTCTTAACGTCTTGGGCTTCTTAACATCTTGGGCTTATTAACCCCAGATGACTCTGTCTGCCGGGTCATAACTGTCAGCCGGGTTATAACTGTCTGCCGGCTTACCATCTGCCGGCTTATAATCTGCCGGGTCACCAATCAAACACCAAGCCCCAGCCGGGTCATATCTCCGGTCGGGTCATACCTCAAGGTACATCCCCGACATTAGCCCCCAGTTTAATTTGGATTTATCCATGTTAAACTGATCCTGCAAAATAAACACAAGAACAATTTTGACAGGTTGTGCTCCGGGTTAAGAATTCTTGTAAGCCGGCACCTGATAGGTCAACTTCATACTCAATTTGCTGACGTTGGTTTCTCACAGAGAAATATTGTGAAGAATAATTCATTTGACTCAGCTCCCAATGCTTAAAAAAATATTGGTCTTTGAAATACTCATCTGATCTTCAGCCGGCTTGAAGATGTAAAACTTGTCGGTTTATCATTGCCAAAATTGCCGGCTTGTAAATATTGATGGCACCGGGTCATAATTGTTGTTAACATCAAGCTTAAAAATGTACATCCCTTATATGCATATCACTTGTAGCCCCCATGTCTTAAGAAGGGAGCGTAGTAACAGCTTAAGACTTGCTTCAATATAAATGTCACAACCTTGAAGAAATCCGGGTTGTTCATCTCAGTCACTAGTCATAAACTGAATATTCCACATCTGTAGCCCCCAAGTGCCGGGTTGCCATGCTTGCAGCTGTCTGGGACTTGTAATTGCCTTATGCTCATAAAAACTTCAACCAGTGTAACCCCCAAGGGCCGGGTCATTATGCAATAATGAGCAGGGACTTTGTAGATATGATCATGTATACTTTATATATACTTCATTGAGAATAACATCATATGATGTAGCCTCCTTCGTGGGGCTTGAACCCACGACAATAAGGTTAAGAGCCTTGTGCTCTACAAACTGAGCAATGGACCCTTCAATATAATGGATTAAGGCTTGTGTACTTTGATTTTTTGACAGGAGCAATTGGTAGCCCCCAAGGGCTGGCTCATTACAATGTGATGAGTCGGGTCTTCAACGAGGCAAGTAAGAAATGACCTTGCATTAGCCCCCAAGTGTCATGGTGCATGCTTGCAGCGACATGGGACTTCCATATTTTATGTAATCTCAATCTAAATAATGTAGCCCCCAAGTGCTGGGTCGTAAGCCTGCAGCGACTCGGGGCTATTTCTTCCATTGTAGAATAAATCATATCCTATGTCTGGATGATATTGCTAAATGCTCTGCATATCAATATTGAACCTTGCTCTCAGTTGTGAGCTGGTATTCTTGAATGAAGAAATAATAGCCATTACTCTGGAGCGGCTTTGAAAACCTCAATCATAATACTAGTTATTGATAACCATAATAAAACCTAGCCATGTTGGGTATTAAAGATTTGAATAATATAACCCGGCTTGAAAACCGATTCCTGCCACATAAACCAATATATCCATGGATATATGATGCATGCTATGATGATGCAATGATGATGCCATGTATGATGCAATGTATGGTGATGTATGTGCATGATAACAGAGTATAAAAAATGTTAGCTTTTGAAGCTTGAATCTTACTTCAATGAAACTAGCATGATAGCCACTGGTTTATCCTCGCTTTCTGTAAGCCGGCTCTCACATGACCCAATCGATGTTTTAACCTTAACGAGTTCAGGGTGTTATTTAAAAGATTGACTATTAAGAGTACACGGGGTTGGAGCAGCATCTTGCGAACAAGAAGGTTTAACCAAGTTTCAAGGAAGCTGGCTTAATAGCCTGGATTTATCCTTGCTATCCGTAAGCCGGCCCTCAAATGACAAACCATAGTTTTAACCTTAACGAGTTCAGGGTCTTATTTAAAAGATTGACTATTAAGAGTACGGTGGGTCATTCAGGATTACTTGGTGGAGAAGCATCTTGCATACATGCAAGATAACCCGAAATTCGGCGTTTTATGCCTAGTCAAGAGGGTATGAAAGCTAAACCCACTGGGTTGGAAGCCCCCAAGTGAACTTATGAACAAATAATAAAGACTCAGATGCTTTGAACTGAAACGACAGTGGCCCTAAATTATCAGGGTGTGCCGGCTTTATTGTTTTGATCATAATATGATAAGCCAATAAGGCATGATACCCATGTTTGAACCGCGCATCTTGGCAGCTAGTCCTCTTTGGCAACCTTTAATATTTTTTTCTGAGAACTCGAACTTGTGAGACATGAATTCCTCTTGAACTGGATGTTGAGCCGGACCTTGAGAGCTCGAAACATTGTGAGAGAGAGATTTCCCTTGAGCCGGACATTGAACCGGATATTGAGAGCTTCAGTGCTTTGTGGGAGACAGATTTCCCTTGAACCGGATTTTGAACCGGAACCTTCTTTTTAAGCCGGAAATTTTCTGACGGCCTTTAAATATTCACCAATAAGGCAGTAGCCTCCAGGGCCGGGTTATTTTCCCTCCAATGACCCGGGGTTCTTGAATTCGGCAAAATTTATTAAGTCATGTCATCATAGACACCGAGTCTTAAGACGACTTTGAGTTGTCTTGAGATTCTCCATATTTGACCGTGATATAAACCGGCATATAGTTGAACAGTGGAACACTGTAATATGTTGAAGCTGGAGACAAGGTGGCGAGTTGATGATCTTCGCAACACTCATTGTATATCCCAGCATGAGTTATTCAACAAACTCCGTGACATGACAGTCACCTTTGCAGTAGACACTTTTTTCCTGCACATGAAAATATATAGACCAAAGTAATTGTTCTTTGATAAAAACAATATGTGCTAATAAACTAGACTTTAGATGGATATCACCTGATTGATTTTTCGGACGAAGTGATTGCACATCAATTTTTCGAAATGACTGCCTTCACGTCCAAACAGATAACCACACATCCATCCAGTTTTTAAGTGAGTCAAGCCCTCCGAGCAGCGCATCGAACTTGGGTGTCCTTGTCAACTTGGTCTTGATGTAAACACTAGTTGACGAAGCAGGGCCTCACAGAGGTGGCGAGGGCGCTCTGAGGCGGCCGCGGGTAATTGATTTGGTATTCTGTAGACGTTTAACTGAGAATACTACCTTTAGCAGTATCCATGTAGTCTTTGCCTTGCACTCATAGTGATTCAGATGAAAATGTAGTTAGTTGCATACGTGCTTCATCTAGCATTTTCCATGGACTAGTAGAGTATCAAAAAACTTGCAGGCGTATGTGCTACTCCCGGCCTCCGCCCTTCTCTATCTGTTTCATATATGCGCAAACACAACTAGCACTAGCTAGCAAACATGGGCGATGGCGTGCAGGCCACGAAAACGAGCTCGGCGAGGATTTGTCCGTGGCTGTAGAACTGGGCACCGGCGACTCACAGGCGTGGCCATGGTGGAGGCGTGCAGACGGAGTGAACCAGGGCGTGACTTGTGCTCGCGGTGGAGACAATTTGGCGTACGCGACTGCGAAGGCGAGTGGCAGAGGCAGGCTATGGCAGCGAGGTGGGTGAACGCATAGCAACCCGAAGCAGAGGTCGTGTACGGCGCAGGAGAACCCGGCGGTTCCTTCGGGTCCTGCGGGCGCGGCAGCGAGGCGGAGTGCGGTCAACGTGGTGCGGAGGCTCGTGAGCCGGAGGCCGGGCTAGAGGCGCGCAGGCCAGAGGCACAGTTGGTTGGCCGGCGGCGACTCAGCTCGCTGCAGAAACGGAGGTGGAGAAACGGCCGCGGTGTAGCACAGCAAAGGCAGCTGCAACAGTGGGGCAGAGGCAGAAGTGACCGCAACTCGACGAAGCAGAGGCGGCTGCAGCAGCAAATCCGCACGCTGGCGAAGCAAGGTGAAGAGAGCTGCGGGCGCTCGGTGAGGTGACAGCAGAGGTGGTTCGCGGCAGAGGCCAGCCGGCTTGGCGCGGGTACCCCGGATTGCATCCATCGTCACAACGGTGGCAGCAGGGCGGCTTGCGATAGGCAAAAACGGCCACAACGGCTTGATCGAGTCGGCCTGAAGTAGAAACATGGAACAACGGCGACTCTGCGGTGAAGGCGACTTGAGGCTGCGGGGCTGGTCAATGTGAGGTCGAGCAGGGACGACCGGTGACTCTCCCGCGACACGCGGCGGTGACTGGATAAGGCGGCGAGTGGAAACAAGCAACAGATGCAGCTCATGATGGAGGCTCACGAAGGCACCTTGAGACGGCCGGCGGCTCAAGGCACGGCCGTAGGAGGAGAGCACCGAGGTGGCCGATTGTTTGAGGCACAACCGGAGGAGGAGGACGTCGCGGCTGCAACCATTGCGGTGGCTCAGAGGCGCCGGGCCAGTAGAGGCAGAACGGCTCTGAAACGTCTCGCCGGCGACACAGGCAGAAGTGGCGGTTTGAAGAGACGAATGGGCCGGTGCGACGGGCGGCTCACACGGAGTCCGGAAGACACAAGCACGGCGGTGACTTTTAGAACGGAAGCGCAGCAAGGCGACTTGGAGGCCGGAGGCCGAGGAAAGCCGCGGCAGGAGGCAGCTGCGAGGCTGGGCAGTTCAAGGCAGGGGTAAGGTGAGGTCACGGGGCGGCTTGATGATGGCAGCTTTGAGCAGGCGAACCGGCGGGTGGTCGGGCCACATGTAGTGTAAGCCGGAGGGGACCGCAGTAGAGGCAGAAGCAGCTTGCCGAGGCCACGGAGCCAAAGGTGGGGCACGGTAGAACCAGCACGGGCGGGTCACGCGCTGCCGGCGGACGGACGGTTTGAAGACGGACGGCGGCTTGAAGCGGGTTGAACGGCCGACTTGATGCAAAGCGGCGACTTGAAGGGGCCGCACCGACAGCTCGACAACGTTGCACTCAGAAGCCAACAGCTCACGGAGCAGCATGGGGTGTATACCACGGCGACGGAGGCCGAGCGACTCAAGGCCAGATCAGCTCGCAGGTGGAGCAGAGCAGAGGCGAGGAAAACGACTGAGGCGGCTCACAATAAATTATGGCAGCGATGGCGGCTCACGGGTAAACGGGTGGTGGAGCCACCGATGCGGGCGTCGCAGGTGCATGGACGCCGGAGAGGATCCGGACGCGGCCGATCTAAGGAGGCGCAGGGAGCGCAAGGCGCACCGGCGGGTCATCGAGGTGAGGCCCAGCAGCGGCAGCTCAACAGCTTGGAGGCGCAGTAGGAGCAGCTCAGGTGCGGTCGGCTTGACGAGCAGGGCGAATCGGCGATTCAACAGTGACGGCTTAAATAGAGGAGCACCGCGGAGGATGGGGACCCAGCGGCTCAAGGCCGCAGCCACGCACGGCAGAGGCGGAGAGCAGGGCCGGTGGGTCGCGGTGTGGAGGACGATGATAGCTCGGAAGCCGCCGAGGCGCATGCGAGGTGGCAGAAGCGGGCGCCTGAAACGAGGCCGCGGGGGCCACAGGAATCCGAGTCGTGACCGGCTCTGTTTCTGGATCGTAATTGCTTTTGACCGAATTTTCCTTTAACCTGATTTTGTCTTTGCATCTGGAACCAGTGGTACTATTGTGGGTTAGCGACTTCTGACTTTCTTTTAAATCAATCGTTGCATCTGATTATTCCTTTCTGTATTGTTCTTGCTGCAGTTGAGACGGCCTCACCGGGCAATCTTTTTTGGCAAGAAGAGCAGCACTTATGAGTTGATGCCCTAGGAACTTGAAATGTATACGGACATCAGCGAAAACACGGCGGATCGGACATACGCTTGATGCATAGCAATCAGACCCGGCCGTTGATTCTGGAAATCGCTGATAGTATTGGTAAACTGTGGTAGTATGCTGACTTTGGTAAAAAATTCCAGTCAATCTTGGTGGATCAAAAAGTGACCGGATGAATCGCACGACGGTAGTAGCAAAGGGACCATAACCCTAATTCTTTCCTGATCACAATCTTGTATATGCTCTTCCGACTGTTCGTCATGGACGTAGATCCTTTTCTTATCCAGAAAATTGCGAACTCTTCAATCCCTCAGAGAGATCCCTCCAAGAACTCAACACCACCGTGCGCAGGCCCCACGATGGGCGCCAACTGTCATGGATTTGTCACGGCCAGATGTCCTAGTGTGAGGACTTAGTCGTGAGGCCAACGCATCTATGTGGTAGCTTGAGAGGGGTTGATCGGAATCGAGAGACGCAACACAAGACAAGGGTTTAGAGGGCTTTGGGCCCCGGGAAACATCATCCGGTAACAACCCGACATGCTGTTTGTGGCTAGGTCTCATTATCATCACGAGGGAGTCGCTGTATCAACCGGCTCTCCTAGTTGTGTCTAGCCTTCAAGATTATTCAGCCTCTCCCTCTTGGGGTGCCCTGCCCCTCCTTATATAATTTGAAGGGGCGGGTTACATGTAGAGTCCAACTCGGATTGGGACTTAACCTATTCTGACATCTCCCCATGGGCTTCTTAACGTCTTGGGCTCCTTAACGTCTCGGGCTTATTAACCCCAGGCGACTCTGTCTGCCGGGTCGTAAGTGTCTGCCGGGTCATAACTGTCTGTCGGGTTATAACAGTCTGCCGGCTTATAACTGTCTGCTGGCTTACCATCTGCCGGCTTATAATCTACCGGGTCACCAATGAAACACCAAGTCCCAGCCGGGTCATATCTCCGGCCGGGTCATACCGCGGGGTATATCCCCGACAGCCTTCTAAGGGCCCATTTATTCTTGGGCTCATTTCCAGAATTCGATTACTTATGGTCTGTTATTGGCCTGTTCAGCTTGTTGGCCAAATTTAGCCCGTGGTTATAGTCGGCCTGCTTGTGGCCCGTTAACACGTTGGGCTATTTCCGTAGCGTCATCAATTACGTCCTATTAACGGCCCGTTATGGTCGGGCCATAAAACAGACAATTTCCACTCTAGCCCGTTTACGGCCCATTTTGGGGTCCGTCATTGGTCCACAAATAGTATGGCCCATGTTTGGCAAAACGATTATACGGCCCATAGAAGGCCCATGGATCCTGCGGCCCGTAGAAGGCCTATGGATCCTATGGCCCGTAGAAGGCCCATGGATCCTACGACCCATGGAAGGCCCACGGATCGTACAGCCTATGGAGGGCCATGGTCACTACGCAGGTAGCAGGACCATGGTCACAACAGTCCGTGTGTTTCCATGATTATTGTGGCCTAGTTTATTATGGCCACTAGAAAAATGCGGAAAAAGAACTACAGTGACTACAAGCAAACAACTAAACAAGACAATAAGGAAATAAATAAGCAAGGAACTAACGCTAGGCTATTACGGCTATTACACATATTACATCCACTGGGCATCAAAGTTTGCCACCAGTGCAAATATAGGGAACAAAGCAGCATATTACATACACTGGCCGTCTAAATTGGCCACCAGTGCAAATAAACACGACAGCAAAACAAGTCCATAACTGAAACAACTTCAGAAGAGCTCAAGAAACATTATCCTGGGTATCCACCATGCTGGCAATAAGCTTAGCAATCTTATTACCTTTGTCCTGTTTGGCGCTAAAATCCTCCAACGCATGTTGTTGCACTAGAAAGTATGCATCTAAATGCTCCAGGGACTTCCGCAGTCCTTCCGCTTCTTGTCGCAGCATAGCTGATCGATGTCTTTCAGCTTGTAGTTGAGACTCAAGAAACCGAACTGATTCAGACAGTGAGTTTGTATAGCTTGTGCAAGCGGCAGTGGCCAGTAACTCGAACACTAAACCAAGACAGGACTTTGGGGTTGTCTCACTGTCTTCAAGATAGTCTTCCTTAGCTGTTTTATCAGCTTTGTTGGAGACCAACAAGGATGTCTCACTATCCTAAACCTTATCTGCATTACTTCCTTTACCATTGCTTAATAAGGCACTCTTCCCCAATATTCTTTCAGCATTCTAAAAGAAGAAACAAGCAGACACATAACAGGTTTAGCATGTACTAGTATATGAAACTCATTTCGGTGAACCAGTTCATTAGTAAGGTGGACATGATTAAACTACCAAGTCTTCTATTGCCAAGTAGTACGTAATAAAAGCATCAAACAAACATATATCTATGTCCTATGGTCACTGCATTGTCTTGCCAAATCAAAATAGAGACACGGTTCAAATCATATCAGTTCAAGACAAAGCAGCAGTGAAAGAATACAAAGCGTGGGAAACTACACGGCACAACAAGATTTCAGATGGGTACCACGGGTCTACATGTACAACAACACTATTGGCTTTGTTGTGATGCTAGTAATGTGCATGATATGAGAAGTCAACTATATACACAATTTAAATTGAAATCAACAGAGCTATTGATAAGAGCAAACCTGTTAAAGAAACATGCATGAACATACCTGCTGTGCCATTGGAGTTTCGATTGGATCCTTCAATTCAAAAGTAAGTTTGTATGAGTAAATACAGTGATACAAGAGCAAAGCAGTATGCACAATAGCAATGGAATCTTAAATTAGAACAGTTGTTCTTCAGGTTTAAGCACTTGTTCTACATGAACAGAGTACGGTAAGATGCAAGAATATAGTACTTAAAAATAGAAAATGAGCTCATAGACCTTTGAAAGGATCGAGACGAGGTGTCTAGAGGGGGGGGTGATTAGACCCTCAATAAAGAAAAGTAGCAGTTTTTAATTTCTTCAAGTTAAGGTGGAGTTTTAGCACAAGTTTAAAGATTCACAATATATTTCAAGCAAGCATGACAAGAGTATATGAGCAGCGGAAAGTAAAGCATGCAAGTTGCAAGAATGTAAAGGGATGGTATTGGAGTATGCAAACGCAATTGGGGACACGGAGATTTTTTGCGTGGTTCCGGTAGGTGGTGCTATCGTACATCCATGTTGATGGAGACTTCAACCCACGAAGGGTAACGGTTGCGCGAGTCCACGAAGGGCTCCACCCACGAAGGGTCCACGAAGAAGCAACCTTGTCTATCCCACCATGGCCATCGCCCACGAAGGACTTGCCTCACTAGGGTAGATCTTCATGAAGTAGGCGATCCCTTTGCCCTTAAAAACTCCTTGGTTCAACTCCACAAGCTTGACGGAGGCTCCCAAGTGACACCTAACCAATCTAGGAGACACCACTTTCCTAAAGGTAATAGATGGTGTGTTGATGATGAACTCCTTGCTCTTGTGCTTCAAATGATAGTCTCCCCAACACTCAACTCTCTCTCACAGATTTGGATTTGGTGGAAAGATGATTTGAGTGGAAAGCAACTTGGGGAAGGCTAGAGATCAAGATTCTTGTGGTTGGATTGGAATATCTTGGTCTCAACACATGAGTAGGTGGTTCTCTTTTAGAAAATGTATGCTGGAAGTGTAGGCACGTTCTGATGGCTCTCTTCACGAATGAAGGATGGGTGGAGGGATATATATAGCCTCCACACAAAATCTAGCCGTTACACACAATTTACCAAACTCGGTGGGACCAAATCGAGAAACTCGGCCAGACCAATATGGTTGAAAATGTGAACGTTAGAGTTTTTGGTGGGACCGATGTGATCAACTCGGTGGGACCGATGTGCTAGGATTAGGGTAAAACCTCAACTCGGTTTGACCGATTACACAAACTCGGTGAGACCGATTTTGGTAATAAGCAAAACAGAGAGTTGGTCAAGCAAACTCGGTGGGACCGATTGCATATCTTGGTGAGACCGAAATTATTGCAACAGGCAACAGAGAGTTTGCAAGCCCATCTCGATGAGACCGAGATCCCATCGGTGAGATCGAACTGATTAGGGTTTCTGGCAGTGGCTATGTCAAGTGAACTCGGTGGCGCCGGATACATCAAATCGGTGGGGCCGAGTTTGACTTTTGGTTTCGGACATATGTGGATATGAGAAAGTGGTTGAGGGCTTTTGGAGCATATCACTAAGCATTTTGAGCAAGCAAGCCATTAAGCAACACCTCATCCCCTTTTAATAGTATTGGCTTTTCTATGGACTCAATGTGATCTTGGATCACTAAAATGAAAATGTAGAGTCTTGAGTTTGAGGCAATATGTGTCCTAAGCATTTTGAAGGGGTTCCACATCCTCTTGTCCACGCCACTCCACTGTTGAACTCATCTGAAATATACTAGATAAAAGTATTAGTCCAACAATAGATATGTTGACATTAATTACCAAAATCACCCAGGGAGCACTTGTGCTTTCAATCTCCCCCTTTTTGGTAATTGATGACAACATACATCAAAGCTTTAGATAAGGATATAAAGAATAACAAGTAAAGCTTTGGAAGGACATGTAACATGCATAGGCTCCCCCTACATGTATGCAATCATGTAAATATGGGATATAATAGCATGTGACTGCATAAGCATGACAGAGCAAGCAATGAGTTACATGTATCTTGGCTATATGCATCAGAGCAAATGATGTGAATATAGGAAATGTACCTTCATGTTCATGAGTCCTTCTTGCAAACAGTATGTACATCAGCAAGAGATCATCATGCACATGAGTGTGATGCATATACCTACCTTGTGGTCTTGAGCTGGCATTGGAAGAGATGAACCTGAGTAAACAAGGTTAGATAACACATAACCATCTACTAAGCAGAGCAAACAGTAAACCACAAGAGTACCAAGATTGGGATGACATGTAGTGAGTGAGTACTAGGTACTCTATTTGAGTATAGACATGTCCCCAAAGAGTAAATATATGCAATGAATTCGAAGATTTCCTTCCCTTAGATGTCTTACTCCCCCTGAATCTTATGTTGGATAATGGGAGAAGATAGGGAAAAGAAAAACAGAGCAAAACAAGAAAAACATAGCAAAACAATCATAACACATACTAACATGTCTTTCCCCTCTTAAAGACATGTGACTTCTCTCCTCTTGAATACCAAGCATCTGGGGGCTCTCTCCCTTTGATGTGATTAAGCACTTTCCCCCTTTGATGTGATTAAGCTTTGATGGGATCTCTCTCTCCCCCTTTGACATCAATTTCCAAGAAGGGACCTTCTGGTGTGAGAGTCGAATGGGTTTGGTCCTTGAGTCACATAACAAAGCAACATATAGAATGTGATGCAAGTAGAGGACAAGAATCATTGAGTGGAGCTGGAAAAAATATGCAGGATGCAAATGGCAAAGTGTCTCCTCAACATTGAAATCGGTAACACCGAGTTGTTTCTTTGGTGGCACCGAAATGGTTCGGTTTGACCGAAAGAGACAAACCAGTGTGTCCGAGTTCAACACAGAGAGAACATTTGTCATCTCAGCTCACTAGGAAAATAATATCTCACAAAGATGTGCAAGGAATTTACTGAAGGATTTGCAATGAATTAGATGCAGGGAATGCAGAACATAACAGAGAAAAGTAAAAGAAATCTAGATGAAGTTTTTTTTTGAAAAAAGAAGGGGAACAAATATGCAAGAGACAAATGCAAAAATCACAGAGAAACACTAGAGAACTTCATCTAGAATTGGTCGGCGACAAAGTCACCTATGTTAGAGTATATTGACTGAGGAGTCAAGTGAGAACACTTGATCGTAGGTCATACTCATTGTTTAAGCTCAAAATGGGGTTACCATTTTTCGTTTATGCATTTTGATGTATTCTCATCTTGTTGAGCTGCTTTGACCCATGAGTTGGGGTAAAGCTTCTCTAAGATGGAATAGCATACCTTGGGTGGTGGTGTTGATCTTGATCATGTAATTGAACTTGTGTGGGATGCTCAAGGTTGATGTAGCACATCAAGAGTTGGGAGCACCACTTGTTGTTTGAGTTCATCTACCTACATGGGTTAGTTTTGCAAGGAAGAGCACTTGTGTATCCAAAATGACAATCATGAAAGTTGATACCAATTGAAATTTGACATAAAGTAATTGTCAAAGGATATGTTGAAAGGTTTCATGCTTCCTTGTCTTCAACCACCATTTTGTAGAGACTTGGTGATGTAGAGATTGGTCAAGATGTGAGTGATTGGCAATCTCATAGATTTTGATTCATCCAAGTACCTACAAGGTTTAGATAGCATGCAAGGGTGCAAATATATCCAAGACATATGATCATCATCATAAGAGAAATATCAAGGATTAGTCATAGGCTCATGCCTTGCATGTATACAAATGGAGTTTCTACTCCAAGTTTGAAGCATCAATGATGTTCAATTCACCTCTCAAACAGCAAAATACTTTCTCATCAAGCGGTTTGGTGAATATATCCGCCAATTGCTTATCGGTACGAACATGCTTAAGATCAATGTCCCCGTTAGCAACATGATCTTGAATGAAATGATGATGAACTTCAATATGCTTAGTTCGAGAATGTTGCACGGGCTTATGAGCAATCTTAATAGCACTTTCATTGTCACAAAGCAATGGAACATGTTTCATATAGATCCCATAATCTTTAAAAGTTTGGGTCATCCAAAGTAATTGAGCACAACATGAAACGGCGGTAATGTACTCCGCTTCGGCAGTGGATAAGGATACCGAGTTTTGTTTCTTGGAAGACGAAGACACAAGAGATCTACCAAGAAATTGACAATTACATGAAGTGGACTTTCTATCAACCTTGTCACCAGCATAGTCTGAGTCGGAGTAGCCAACAAGATCAAAAGAAGACCTCTTAGGATACCAAATGCCAAAATTTGGTGTATGAATTAAGTATCACACTATCCTTTTCACAGCCTTAAGATGACATTCTTTGGGGGCTGCTTGATATCGTGCACACATGCACACACTTAGCATAATATCAGGACGGCAGGTACATAGATATAATAATGAACCAATCATAGAGCGGTAAACCTGTGGGTAAACCGATTTGCCATCCTTAGTCAAGTCAAGATGTCCACTAGTAGGCATGGGCGTTTTCATACCTTTGCTTTCTTGCATGTTGGACTTGTTGAATAAGTCCTTGGTGTACTTTGTTTGAGAGACAAAGGTGCCCTCCTTAGTTTGCTTGATTTGCAAACCAAGAAATAGCTTGAGTTCACACATCATAGACATCTCAAACTTCTTTGACATTAGCTTTCGAAACTTTTCACTAAAATGAGGGTCAGTCGAACCAAATATGATATCATCAACATAAATTTTGCACACAAATAATTCTCCATTAAACCTTTTAGTAAAAAGAGTTGAACCTATCTTTCCAATCTCAAAGACTTTCTCAATGAGGAACTTGGTCAAGCATTTATACGACACTCTAGGAGCTTGTTTAAGACCATAAAGAGCTTTGTGAAGTTTGTAAACATGATCGGGTTTCTTAGGATTGACAAAGTCGGGAGGTTGTTTAACATAAACTTCCTCCTCAATTCCACCATTTAGAAAAGCACTTTAATGTACATTTGGTACAAGGTGATATCATGGTGATTAGCATAGGCAAGTAAGATGCGGATGGACTCAAGTCTAGCAACGGGGGCGTATGTCTCACCATAGTCCATACCTTCGACTTGAGTGTAGCCTTGGGCGATGAGACGTGCTTTGTTGCGAACGACTTGTCCATCTTCGTCTTGCTTGTTGCAAAACACCCATTTGGTACCGATGATGTTGTGGTTGTTGTCGGGCTTCTCGACCAATGTCCACACTTGGTTCCTCTCAAAGTTGTGTAGTTCTTCATGCATGGCATTTATCCAATCCGGATCTTCCAATGCTTATCCAACCTTCATAGGTTCAATGCTAGAGATGAATGAATAATGTTCACAAAAAATTGCCAAACGAGTTTTAGAGCAAGTGATTCTCCTGGTTTGGATATCATTGAAGATTTGTTCGACGGGATGGTCTCTTGAGACTCTTGCTCAAACTCGTGAGAGCTTTTGCTTGGGTCGGGGTGGAACATCTTCTTCATCATCTTGTTCTTCTTCTTGGCCTTCTTCATTGTTGATGTTGTTGTTCTCTTGTCGAGGGGGAGAAGGAGGTTGATGAGGTTCATCTTGGTGTACTTCCTCGTTTTCTTCATCTTGGCGTGTCCCACTTGTGGATGCTTCCATGTCAACTCTTGGTTCACCTTGTCGTGAGGTAGAAGCTTCCACTTGGACCGACGAGGTACTCTCCTTTACCTCCGTTGGACGAATCTTGCCAATAGACAAGTCTTGGATTGCTTCCAAAGGGTCTTTGTCTCCTACATCAATTGGCAATTGCTCTACTTACGAGCCGTTAGATTCATCAAACTTCACATCTACCGTCTCTTCAACCTTTCGGGTGAAATTGTTGTAGACACGGTAAGTGTGAGAGTTTGAGCCATAGCCGAGTAGGAAACCCTCATGAGATTTAGGAGCAAATTTAGAACGACAATGCTTATCAAGAATATAGCACTTTGAGACGAATACCCGAAAGTATCCAACTTGGGGTTTGTTACCGGTGAGAAGCTGGTATGCCGTCTTGCCGAGTAGCTTGTGAATATACAAGCGATTTGTTGCATGAAAAGCTGTCTCAACCGCTTCCGGCCAAAAGTGTTTTGGCGTCTTGTACTCATCAAGCATCGTTCTCGCCATCTCAATAAGAGTCCGGTTCTTCCTCTCAACAGCTCCATTTTGTTGAGGTGTGTACGTAGCCGAGAACTCGTGTGAAATCCCTTCTTCCTCATGAAAGGTATCCACATTTGCATTCTTGAACTCCGTTCCGTTGTTGCTGCGAACCTTCTTGATCTTCACTTCAAATTGATTTTGGGCCTTCCTAGCGAAGTTTATCATCAAGAAAGAACACCCACGTAAATCTTGAAAATTCATCGACTATGACTAGACCAAATGAGTTTCCACCGAGACTTTTACAGGCATTGGGACCAAAGAGATCCATATGAAGTAGCTCGAGCGGTCTTCTCGTGGTCATGATGTTCTTCATGGGGTGACTTCCTCCAACTTGCTTTCCTGCTTGACAAGCACTGCACAATCTATCCTTGTCAAATATAACATCTTTCACTCCAAGGATATGATCTCCTTTAATAAGCTTGTCAAGATTTCGCATGACCTAACCTTCTTGCCACAACCAACCTTTAGAGGATTTAGCAATTAAGAAAGTTCTAGGTTGAGCCTTTTTAGTGAAATCAACAATGTAAAGATCACCTCTATGTATACCGGTAAAGACCATATTATGATTATCTCTACGAAACACTTGGCAATCTACTTTGGTGAATAGGACATTGAAACCAAAGACAGCAAGTCTAGATACGGAAAGTAAATTGTAGCCAAGAGATTCAACGAGCATAACATTTTGTATGGAGCTATCATGTGAGATGGCCACCTTACCAAGGCCAACCACCTTACCCTTTGAGTTATCACCAAAGGTGACATACTTTCGAGAGCCGTCGTTTTCAGCTAGCTCATGAAACATATCCTTGTGTCCGGTCATGTGATCGGTACATCCACTATCAAGAACCCATTCCTTTCCTCCAGCATGTATCCGCGAAGATTAGCCATAAGACCAAAGTGTCTCATAGACTCATCGAGATCAAAGTCACTATCATCATCCTCATCATAGTATCCATGTTCAACATCGTCTTCTGATGGATCAATTCCTAGAGAGAGTGATTCATTAGATAAATGATCATCACAATGTTCGTCTCTATGAATTCTAATGGCTTCGGAGATGATATTGCTAATGATTCCAAAATCTCCTTTGGCACGCATAAGGTTAGTAAGCTCAAATAGACAATCACCAAAATTAGGATCATTGGAATTCATCTTACTCAAAGCAATAGACTTGTGAAGAATCTCATCTAAGTTTTGCAAGGAATAGTTTGGAAATCGTTCCTCAAGAAATCTCCATATTGTGTAGGCACAATCAAGAGTAGGCAAGCAACCAAGAAAATTTCTAGGCAAACCTCTAGTAATAAGATTGACGGTTCTAAGGTTGTGAATCATGTCAATGGACTCATCAAGGGTAGGATGCATAGGATCAACAAGGGGTGCATGAGGGCTAGTAATGTACTTGTTCAAATGATATTCATTGAAAATCTCAAGCACCTCATTTTTTCACTCATGAAAGAACTCTCCATCAAGTATAGGCACTCTACGTCTAAGACTCCCCAACGTAGACTCATCCATCTTCCTCCAATGGTGATTAAACCAAAGCAATGGAGACCAATGCTCTGATACCAATTGAAAGGATCGAGAAGAGGTTTCTAGAGGGGGTGATTAGACCCTCAATAAAGAAAATTAGCAGTTTTTAATTTCTTCAAGTTAAGGTGGAGTTTTTAGCACAAGTTTAAACATTCACAATACATTTCAAGCAAGCATGACAATAGCATATGAGTAGCGGAAAGTAAAGCATGCAAGTTGCAAGAATGTAAAGGGATGGGATTGGAGTATGCAAACGCAGTTGGAGACACGGAGATTTTTGGCGTGGTTCCGATAGGTGGTGCTATCGTACATCCACATTGATGGAGACTTCAACCCACGAAGGGTAACGGTTGTGAGTCCACGGTGGGCTCCACCCACGAAGGGTCCACGAAGAAGCAACCTTGTCTATCCCACCATGGCCATCGCCCACGAAGGACTTGCCTCACTAGGGTAGATCTTCACGAAGTAGGCAATCTCCTTGCCCTTACAAACTCCTTGGTTCAACTCCACAAACTTGACGGAGGCTCCCAAGTGACACCTAACCAATCTAGGAGACACCACTCTCCAAAAGGTAAGAGATGGTGTGTTGATGATGAACTCCTTGCTCTTGTGCTTCAAATGATAATATCCCCAACACTCAACTCTCTCTCACAGATTTGGATTTGGTGGAAAGATGATTTGAGTGGAAAGCAACTTGGGGAAGGCTAGAGATCAAGATTCTTGTGGTTGGATTGGAATATCTTGGTCTCAACACATGAGTAGGTGGTTCTCTTTCAGAAAATGTATGCTGGAAGTGTAGGCACGTTCTAATGGCTCTCTTCAAGAATGAAGGATGGGTGGAGGGATATATATAGCCTCCACAACAAATCTAGCCGTTACACACAATTTACCAAACTCGGTGGGACCAAATCGAGAAACTCGGTCAAACCGATATGGCTCAAAATGTGAACATTAGAGTTTTCGGTGGGACCGATGTGATCAACTCGGTGGGACCGATGTGCTAGGGTTAGGGTAAAACTACAACTAGGTTTGACCGATTACACAAACCCGGTGAGACCGATTTTGGTAATAAGCAAAACCGAGAGTTGGTCAAGCAAACTCGGTGGGACCGATTGCATATCTCGGTGAGACCGAAATTATTGCAATAGGCAACATAGAGTTTGCAAGCCCATCTCGGTGAGACCGAGATCCCATCGGTGAGAGCAAACTGATTAGGGTTTCTGGCAGTGGCTATGTCAAGTGAACTCGGTGGCGCCGGATACATCAAATCGGTGGGGCCGAGTTTGACTTTTGGTTTCGGACATATGTGGATATGACAAAGTGGTTGAGGGCTTTTGGAGCATACCACTAAGCATTTTGAGCAAGCAAGCCATTAAGCAACACCTCATCCCCTTTTAATAGTATTTGCTTTTCCTATGGACTCAATGTGATCTTGGATCACTAAAATGAAAATGTAGAGTCCCGAGTTTGAGCCAATATGTGTCCTAAGCATTTTGAAGGGGTTCCACATCCTCTTGTCCATGCCACTCCACTGTTGAACTCATCTGAAATATACTAGATAAAAGTATTAGTCCAATAAGAGATATATTGACATTAATTACCAAAATCACCCTGGGAGCACTTGTGCTTTCAACGTTACCACATTATTGGTTTGGGACCAGTACAGAACAAGGCGTTCCCAGTCATCGTCCAGTAAATTTGTCTCAGGAGAACGTAAGGGAAGTTGATGAGTTTTTTGCTAGTGAAGTACGTTTTCTTTAGGTAAATCCGATACTGCCACCAAACATTCTTGAAGATAGCAGAGGTATTAGCACAGGTTACCTCATCCTGAGTTTCCAAATCGGCCCTTCTCTATAGAGAAAAATGGTAAAATTTGCTGTATTATGACCATCATGGAGGTAGAATGTATGGGGCAAAGCAAAGTAATTGCCATGAATAACATTACTTACACATAACTCCTAGACAAACACCTGCAACTGGCATTTTCCTTCATCTTCAGTATAATATTTCCAAGATGGAAAGATACACACATAGGATTTAACAACATCAAATGTGATAGATGCTAAACTACGACTGGCTGGATTTGCTTCCTCACAGGATAGGCGTACTAACTGGTCGAGTTGGGATTCGCCGTGGTAGTACTGGCCCTTGGGGCACTGAAGCTGCCTTACTAACTGCTCCTGTTTGGGAGCTCTCTGGTGGAGATGGTGCTGTGTCAACAGGAACTGGGTTACTATCTGCTGGGGTTGGGGTTAGATTGGGTGAAGATGGTTCTCTATCCATCGCAGTAGGGGTACAATTTGCGGGAGTCTGGGTTATGTGTGGTAGGGCTGGTTCTCGTGCATGTACAACCGGGGTGCTATCTCCACCAAGAGGTAGCACTGTTTTATTTGAAGACCGTGTTTTTACTCTGCTAGATACTGGCATCACCCGCTCCAATTCAAATGGCTGATAAATAGGAAACATAGTTGAATGTACAAACATTGTATGAGAGACAGATGCAATAGATAGTGTGGAAAAAAGAGGGCATGAAATAGTTGACATGTATATTGTTTAACTAAAACGGATAGCATGACGTAATTTCACATATATGATGTCTATCTAAACTGGATAGCATAGCATAACATAATTCAAAGATATGATGAATAACTAAACAAGATCGCATGACATAATTCACATACATGTTATCTAAGTAATCAGGATTACATGATTTAATTCACATATGTGATTTATATGCTAAACAGAGGGCATTCACATATATGATGTCTGAACTAAGAACATGGTGTTGAATATTGTGCATATGATGTCTAAACTATGCAATGCAAGATACGATATGCATGATATGAATAGTATAACCGTGCCAAGTTAGAGCATACACCTCGGCGGGGGAATAGGACTGGTCATCTGTATCTGAATCCAACTCTGAGGAGCTATCGGTACCCAACAAGAGATCTACTTCGACAGGTAGCACTGTCTGCTCTGGAGGCCTTGTTTTCACTCTAGATTTTTCCATCTCCCACCCAAATGGCTGATTCACAGGAAGAGTAGTTTAATGTACAAATGTTGTCGACAAATGGAAATGTAATGAAGAAAAGGATGGGCAAGGTATCATTCAAATATATGATGCCTGGTTAAACAGGATGGCATTGCACATTTCACATATATTATGGCTGGCTAAAAGACATGAGACAACATAATTCCCATATATGATATAGAAACTAAAAAGGTGGCATTACGGAACATGTCTAAACTAAGCAGATGACATATATGATGTCAAAAGTAGGCACTGCAAGGCAACATATGCATGATATGACTAACATCATCATGCCGAGGTAGATCAAACACCTTGGGGGGTAAATAGGAGTGGTCAGCTGCGTCTGAATCCGCCTCCGAACAGATATCTTCCTCTGGATTACAATCTGGAGAGGGGGGGAAGGGTTTGCCATTGAACCCACCATGGAGCGATGTCTGCATGACATTGTATTGCCGCGCAAAACTCTTCTCTTTTTCTCTACATGTTCAGCATGACTGTGTACAATATCTGACATGCATATGATGTCTACTACGCAACCTTCTTCTTGTAGATGTTGTTGGGCCTCCAAGTGCAGAGGTATGTAGGACAGTAGCAAATTTCCCTCAAGTGGATGACCTAAGGTTTATCAATTCGTGGGAGGTTTAGGATGAAGATAGTCTCTGTCAAGCAACCCTGCAACCAAATAACAAAGAGTCTCTTGTGTCCCCAACACACCCAATACAATGGTAAATTGTATAGGTGCACTAGTTCGGCGAAGAGATGGTGATACAAGTGCAATATGGATGGTAGATATAGGTTTTTGTAATCTGAATATATAAAAACAGCAAAGTAACTAATGATAAAAGTGAGCACAACTGGTATTCCAATGCTAGGAAACAAGGCCTAGGGTTCATACTTTCACTAGTGCACGTTCTCTCAACAATAATAACATAATTGGATCATATAACTACCCCTCAACATGCAACAAAGAGTCACTCCAAAGTCACTAATAGCGGAGAACAAACGAAGAGATTATGGTAGGCTACGAAACCACCTCAAAGTTACCCTTTCTGATCGATCTATTCAAGAGTTCGTAGTAAAATAACACGAAGCTATTCTTTCCGTTTGATCTATCATAGAGTTCGTACTAGAATAACACCTTAAGACACAAATCAACCAAAACCCTAATGTCACCTAGATACTCCAATGTCACCTCAAGTATCCATGGGTATGATTATAGGATATGCATCACACAATCTCAGATTCATCTATTCAACCAACACAAAGAACTTCAAAGAGTGCCCCAAAGTTTCTACCAAAGAGTCAAGACGAAAACATGTGCCAACCCCTATGCATAAGTTCACGAGGTCACGGAACCCGCAAGTTGATCACCAAAACATACATCAAGTGAATCACGTGATATCCCATTGTCACCACAGATAAGCACATGCAAGACACACATCAAGTGTTCTCAAATCCTTAAAGACTCAGTCCGATAAGATAACTTCAAAGGGAAAACTCAATCCATCACAAGAGAGTAGAGGGGGAGAAACATCATAAGATCCAACTATAATAGCAAAGCTCACGATACATCAAGATCGTACCACCTCAAGAATAAGAGAGAGAGAGAGATCAAACACATAGCTACTGGTACATACCCTCAGCCCCGAGGGTGAACTACTCCCTCCTCGTCATGGAGAGCGCCGGGATGATGAAGATGGCCACCGGAGAGGGATTCCCCCCTCCGGCAGGGTGCCAGAACAGGGTCCCGATTGGTTTTTGGTGGCTACAGAGGCTTGCGGCGGTGGAAATCCCGATCTAGGTTATGTTCTGGGGGTTTCTATATATATAAGAGGTTTTGGCGTCGAGAACAAGTCAGGGGGGTCCCCGGGCTGTCCACGAGGTAGGGAGGCCCGCCCAGGGGGGTGGTCGCGCCCCCCACCCTCGTGGGCAGCCCGAGACTCTTCTGGCCCAACTCTTTTACTCCATGGCCTTCTTCTGGTCAAAAAATAAGTTCCGTGAAGTTTCATGTCAATTACTCCGTTTGGTTTTCCTTTTCTGCGATACTCAAAAACAAGGAAAAAAACAGAAACTGGCACTGGGCTCTAGGTTAATAGGTTAGTCTCAAAAATCATATAAAATAGCATATAAATGCATATAAAACATCCTAGATGGATAATATAATAGCATGGAACAATAAAAAATTATAGATACGTTGGAGACGTATCAAGCATCCCCAAGCTGAATTCCTGCTCGTCCTTGAGTAGGTAACTGATAAAAACATAATTTTTGATGTGGAATGCTACCTAACATAATCATCAATATAATCTTCTTTATTGTGGCAAGAATATTCAGATCCATAAGATTCAAGACAAAAGTTTAATATTGATATAAAAATAATAATACTTCAAGCATACTAACCAAGCAATTATGTCTTATCAAAATAACATAGCCAAAGAAAGCTTATCCCTAGAAAATCATATAGTTTGGCCATGCTTCATTTTCGTGACACAAAATGCTCCCATCATGCACAACCCCGATGACAAGCCGAGCAATTGGTTCATACTTTTTAACGCGCTTCAGCCTTTTCAACCCTCACGCAATACATGAGCGCAAGCCATGGACATAGCACTATGGGTGGAATAGAGTATGATGATAGGGGTTATGTGAGAAGAAAAAAAAGAAAGTCTCACATTGACGCGGCTAATCAACGGGCTATGGAGATGCCCATCAATTGATGTCAATGCGAGGAGGAGGGATTGCCATGCAACGGATGCACTAGAGCTATAAATATATGAAAGCTCATCAAAAGAAACTAAGTGGGTGTGCATCCAACTTGCTTGCTCACGAAGAACCAGGGCATTTTGAGGAAGCGCATCATTGGAATATACAAGCCAAGTTATATGATGAAAGATTCCCACTAGTATATGAAAGTGACAAAATAAGAGACTCTCTATCATGAAGATCATGGTGCTACTTTGAAGCACAAGTGTGGAAATATGATAGTAACATTGTCCCTTCTCTCTTTTTCTCTCTTTTTTTATTTGGGCCTTCTCTCCTTTTTTTTCTTTTGGCCTCTTTTTTTTTTCTTTCGTCTGGAGTCTCATCCCGACTAGTGGGGGAATCATAGTCTCCATCATCCTTTCCTCACATGGGACAATGCTCTAATAATGATGATCATCACACTTTTATTTACTTACAACTCAAGAATTACAACTCGATACTTAGAACAAAATATGACTCTATGTGAATGCCTCCAGCGGTGTACCGGGATATGCAATGCATCAAGAGTGACATGTATGAAAAATTAGCTTGGTGGATTTGCCACAAATACGATGCCAACTACATGATCATGCAAGGCAATATGACAGTGATGATGCGTGTCATAATAAACGGAACGGTGGAAAGTTGCATGGCAATATATCTCGGAATGGCTATGGAAATGCCATAATAGGTAGGTATGGTGGCTGTTTTGAGGAAGATATAAGGAGGTTTATGTGTGATAGAGCGTATTGTATCACAGGGTTGGGATGCACCGACGAAGTTTGCACCAACTCTCAAGGTGAGAAAGGGCAATGCACGGTACCGAAGAGGCTAGCAATGATGGAAGGGTGAGAGTGCGTAATATCCATGGACTCACATTAGTCATAAAGAACTCATTTACTTGTTGCAAAAGTTTATTAGCCCTCGAAGGAAAGTACTACTACGCATGCCCCTAGGGGGATAGATTGGTAGGAAAAGACCATCGCTCGTCCCCGACCGCCACTCATAAGGAAAGCAATCAAAGAACAGTCCATGCTTCAAATTTGTCACACAACGTTTACCATACGTGCATGCTACGGGACTTGCCAACCTCAACACAAGTATTTCTCAATTTCACAATTACTTAACTAGCACGACTCTAATATCACCATCTTCATATCTCAAAACAATCATCAAGTATCAAACTTCTCATTGTATTCAATGCACTCTATATGGAAGTTTTTATTATATCCCTCTTTGGATGCCTATCATATTAGGACTAGTTTCATAACCAAAGAAAACTACCGTGCTGTTTAAGACTTTCAAAATAATATAAGTGATATAAGTGAAGCACTAGAGCAAATGACAAACTACTCCGAAAGATATAAGTGAAGATCAATGAGTAGTCGAATAATTATGCTACTATGTGAAGTCTCTCTAACATTTAAGAATTTCAGATCGTGGTATTTTATTCGAACATCAAGCAAAACAAAAGAAAATAAAATGACTCTCCAAGCAAAACACATATCATGTGGTGAATAAAAATATAGCTCCAAGTAAAGTTACCGATGAACGAAGACGAAAGAGGGGATGCCTTCCGGGGCATCCCCAAGCTTAGGATCTTGGTTGTCCTTGAATATTACCTTGGGGTGCCTTGGGCATCCCCAAGCTTAGGCTCTTGCCACTCCTTATTCCATAGTCCATCGAATCTTTACCCAAAACTTGAAAACTTCACAACACAAAATTTAACAGAAAACTCGTAAGCTCCGTTAGTATAAGAAAATAAATCACCACTTAGGTACTGTTGTGAACTCATTCTAAATTCATATTGGTGTAATATATACTGTATTCCAACTTCTCTATGGTTCATACCCTCCGATACTACTCATAGATTCATCAAAATAAGCAAACAACACATAAAAAACAGAATCTGTCAAAAACAGAACAGTGTGTAGTAATCTGTATTAAACGTATACTTATAGAACTCCAAAAATTCTGAAATAAATTGTTGGACTTGAGGAATTTGTCTATTAATCATCTGCAAAAAGAATCAACCTAAAATCACTCTCCAGTAAAAACTGGCAGCTAATCTCGTGAGCGCTAAAGTTTATGTTTTTTTTCAGCAATATCATAAAGACTTCACCCAAGTCTTCCCAAAGGTTCTACATGGCACAAACACTAATTAAAACATAAAACCACATATAACAACAGGCTAGATATATTATTTATTACTAAACAAGAACAAAAATCAAGGAATAAAAATAAAATTGGGTTGCCTCCCAACAAGCGCTAACGTTTAACGCCCCTAGCTAGGTATGATGATTTCAATGATGCTCACAAAAAAGATAAGAATTGAAACATAAAGAGAGCATCATGAAGAATATGACTAGCACATTTAAGTCTAACCCACTTTCTATGCTTAGGGATTTTGTGAGCAAACAACTTATGGGAACAATAATCAACTAGCATAGGAAGGCAAAACAAGCATAACTTCAAAACTTTAAGCACATAGAGAGGAAACTTGATATTGTTGCAATTCCTACAAGCATATATTCCTCCCTCATAATAATTTTCAGTAGCATCATGAATGAATTCAACAATATAAATATCACATAAAGCATTCTTTTCATAACCTACAAGCATAGAAAATTTACTACTCTCTACATAAGCAAAATTCTTCTCAATCAGAATAGTGGGAGTATCATAAGAAACTCGAATACTATAAATTGTTTCCACATTAAAAGAGTAATGTTCATAAAAAGGGTAATCATAATCATGACAAGTTTTATAAATATAATCATCACTACTTTTTATAGCATAAGTATCATCACAATGATTATCATAAGTAGCAACTTTGTTCTCATCATAATCGATTGAAACCTCTTCCAGGATAGTGGAATCATTACTAAATAAAGTCATGACCTCTCCAAACCCACTTTCATCATTATAATCATCATAAGTAGGAGGCATGCTATCATCATAACAAATTTGCATATCAAAACATGGGAGGCTAAAAATATCATCTTCATTAAACATAGCATCCTCAAGCTTGGGACAAACATTAGTGTCAGCAAATATATTCTCAAACTTGTCATTCTCATCAAACATAGCATCCCCAAGCTTGGGCCTTTTCATATCATAAGCATAATCAGTCTCATCATTAATAGTATGGATAGCACCAATAGTATAGCAATTATCATCATTACAATGAGTAATAGGAGCAACATCATTTGGGAGGGATACCTTTTCACCTTTGCTTCTCCGTCTTTTCTTTTTCTTCTTCACATCATGTGTGGGTTTAACCCTCTTTTTTGAGCTCCTTATTACTGAGATTGGTTGAATAGAAAGCTCCTTCTCGTTACCTGATTCATCATAAGAAATAATAGGAGGATATTGGGAAGTCTCTTCCCATTCATTAGTATTATCTTCATCTTCTATTTGTTTTCTTGTCTTTATGTATACCCTCAGTTATACGTTTCATTTCTTCATACCCCAAAAGAAGACTAAGCTCTTTATGATGCTCAAGGGTAATCAAGTTATCACAATTTTTGGACACGATTTGTTCATGAAACAAATAGCATTGGAGCTTTACATGACCATGTTCATTGCAAATTTCACAAGGATGCGACAAATATTGAATCTTTCATCACAATCATCTAGCCTTTCTTGCAACTATTTAGTTTCCAAATACTTATGCCTCTTGCAAAATCTATCTTCCCTATTTGGTGTGAACTTGCAAGCTCTATCTATTCCACAAAAGTTGACATGCTTATAAGAGACATTTTCATCATGACTAGTGCAATCATCATTAGTACTATGGATATCCAAAGAATTCATACTACAACATTGCAATCATGCTCATCATTCAAATATTTAGTGCCAAACATTATAATGCATTCTTCTTCTAACAATTTGGCACAACTATCAGAATCCTTATTTTCATGAAAGATATTAAAAAGATGAAGCATATGAGGTACCCTCAATTCCATTTTTCTGTAGTTTTCTTTTATAGACCAAACTAGTGATAAAACAAGAAACAAAAAGTTTCGATTGCAAGATCTAAAGATATACCTTCAAGCACTAACCTCCCCGTCAACGGCGCCAGAAACTGCTTGATGTCTACTACGCAACCTTCTTCTTGTAGACGTCGTTGGGCCTCCAAGTGCAGAGGTTTGTAGGACAGTAGCAAATTTCCCTCAAGTGGATGACCTAAGGTTTATCAATCCGTGGGAGGTGTAGGATGAAGATAGTCTCTCTCAAGCAGCACTGCAACCAAATAACAAAGTGTCTCTTGTGTCCCCAACACACCCAATACAATGGTAAATTGTATAGGTGCACTAGTTCGGCGAAGAGATTGTGATACAAGTGCAATATGGATGGTAGATATAGGTTTTTGTAATATGAAAATATAAAAACAGCAAGGTAACTAATGATAAAAGTGAGCACAAACGGTATTGCAATGCTAGGAAACAAGGCCTAGGGTACATACTTTCACTAGTGCAAGTTCTCTCAACAATAATAACATAATTGGATCATATAACTATCCCTCAACATGCAACAAAGAGTCACTCCAAAGTCACTAATAGCGGAGAACAAACGAAGAGATTATGGTAGGGTACGAAACCACCTCAAAGTTATCCTTTCTGATCGATCTATTCAAGAGTCCGTAGTAAAATAACACGAAGCTATTCTTTCCGTTCGATCTATCATAGAGTTCGTACTAGAATAACACCTTAAGACACAAATCAACCAAAACCCTAATGTCACCTAGATACTCCAATGTCACCTCAAGTATCCGTGGGTATGATTATACGATATGCATCACACAATCTCAGATTCATCTATTCAACCAACACAAAGAACTTCAAAGAGTGCCCCAAAGTTTCTACCGGAGAGTCAAGACGAAAACGTGTGCCAACCCCTATGCATAAGTTCACGAGGTCACGGAACCCGCAAGTTGATCACCAAAACATACATCAAGTGAATCACGTGATATCCCATTGTCACCACAGATAAGCACATGCAAGACATACATCAAGTGTTCTCAAATCCTTAAAGACTCAATCCGATAAGATAACTTCAAAGGGAAAACTCAATCCATTACAAGAGAGTAGAGGGGGAGAAACATCATAAGATTCAACTATAATAGCAAAGCTCGCGATACATCAAGATCGTACCACCTAAAGAACACGAGAGAGAGAGATCAAAGACATAGCTACTGGTACATACCCTCAGCCCCGAGGGTGAACTACTCCCTCCTCGTCATGGAGAGCACCGGGATGATGAAGATGGCCACCGGAGAGGGATTCCCCCCTCCAGCAAGGTGCCGGAATAGGGTCCCGATTGGGTTTTGGTGGCTACAGAGGCTTGCGGTGGCGGAACTCCCGATCTAGGTTATGTTTTGGGGGTTTCTGTATATATAAGAGGTTTTGGTGTCGAGAACAAGTCAGGGGGGTCCCCGGGCTGTCCACGAGGTAAGGATGCCCTCCTAAGGGGGTGGGCGCGCCCCCACCCTCGTGGGCAGCCCGAGACTCTTCTGGCCCAACTCTTTTACTCCATGGCCTTCTTCTGGTCCAAAAATAAGTTCCGTGAAGTTTCAGGTCAATAACTCCGTTTGGTTTTCCTTTTCTGCGATACTCAAAAACAAGGAAAAAATAGAAACTGGCACTGGGCTCTACGTTAATAGGTTAGCCCAAAAATCATATAAAATAGCATGTAAATGCATATAAAACATTCTAGATGGATAATATAATAGCATGGAACAATAAAAAATTATAGATACGTTGGAGACGTATCAAGCATCCCCAAGCTTAATTCCTGCTCGTCCTCGAGTAGGTAAATGATAAAAATAGAATTTTTGATGTGGAGTGCTACCTAACATAATCATCAATATATTCTTCTTTATTGTGGCAAGAATATTCAGATCCATAAGATTCAAGACAAAAGTTTAAGATTGACATAAAAATAATAATACTTCGAGCGTACTAGCCAAGCAATTATGTCTTATCAAAATAACATAGCCAAAGAAAGCTTATCCCTAGAAAATCATATAGTTTGGCCATGCTTCATTTTCGTCACACAAAATGCTCCCATCATGCACAACCCCGATGACAAGCCGAGCAATTGGTTCATACTTTTTAACGCGCTTCAGCCTTTTCAACCCTCACGCAATACATGAGCGCAAACCATGGACATAGCACTATGGGTGGAATAGAGTATGATGATAGGGGTTATGTGAGAAGAAAAAAAAGAAGAAAGTCTCACATTGACGCGGCTAATCAACGGGCTATGGAGATGCCCAACAATTAATGTCAATGCGAGGAGGAGGGATTGCCATGCAACAGATGCACTAGAGCTATAAATATATGAAAGCTCATCAAAAGAAACTAAGTGGGTGTGCATCCAACTTGCTTGCTCACGAAGACCCAGGGCATTTTGAGGAAGCCCATCATTGGAATATACAAGCCAAGTTATATGATGAAAAATTCCCACTAGTATATGAAAGTGACAAAATAAGAGACTCTCTATCATGAAGATCATGGTGCTACTTTGAAGCACAAGTGTGGAAAAATGATAGTAACATTGTCCCTTCTCTCTTTTTCTCTTTTTTTATTTGGGCCTTCTCTCCCTTTTTTTCTTTTGGCCTCTTTTTCTTTTCTTTTTTTCTTTCTTTTGGAGTCTCATCCCGACTTGTGGGGGAATCATAGTCTCCATCATCCTTTCCTCACATGGGACAATGCTCTAATAATGATGATCATCACACTTTTATTTACTTACAACTCGATACTTAGAACAAAATATGACTCTATGTGAATGCCTCCGGCGGTGTACCGGGATATGCAATGAATGAAGAGTGACATGTATGAAAAATTAGCATGGTGGCTTTGCCACAAATACGATGTCACCTACATGATCATGCAAGGCAATATGACAGTGATGATGCGTGTCATAATAAACGGAACGGTGGAAAGTTGCATGGCAATATATCTCGGAATGGCTATGGAAATGCCATAATAGGTAGGTGTGGTAGCTGTTTTGAGGAAGATATAAGGAGGTTTATGTGTGATAGAGCGTATCGTATCACGGGGTTGGGATGCACCGGCGAAGTTTGCACCAACTCTCAAGGTGAGAAAGGGCAATGCACGGTACCGAAGAGGCTAGCAATGATGGAAGGGTGAGAGTGCGTAATATCCATGGACTCACATTAGTCATAAAGAACTCATATACTTATTGCAAAAGTTTATTAGCCCTCGAAGCAAAGTACTACTACGCATGCCCCTAGGGGGATAGATTGGTAAGAAAAGACCATCGCTCGTTCCCGACCGCCACCCATAAGGAAAGCAATCAAAGAACAGTCCATGCTTCAAATTTGTCACACAACTTTTACCATACGTGCATGCTACGGGACTTGCCAACCTCAACACAAGTATTTCTCAATTTCACAATTACTCAACTAGCACGACTCTAATATCACCATCTTCATATCTCAAAACAATCATCAAGTATCAAACTTCTCATTGTATTCAATGCACTCTATATGGAAGTTTTTATTATATCCCTCTTTGGATGCCTATCATATTAGGACTAGTTTCATAACCAAAGCAAATTACCATGCTGTTTAAGACTCTCAGAATAATATAAGTGAAGCATGATAGTTCATTTATTTCTTCAAAATAAAACCACCGCCGTGCTCTAAAAGGATATAAGTGAAGCACTAGAGCAAATGACAAACTACTCCGAAAGATATAAGTGAAGATCAATGAGTAGTCGAATTATTATGCAACTATGTGAAGACTCTCTAACATTTAAGAATTTCAGATCTTGGTATTTTATTCAAACAGCAAGCAAAACAAAATAAAATAAAATGACGCTCCAAGCAAAACACATATCATGTGGTGAATAAAAATATAGCTCCAAGTAAAGTTACCGATGAACGAAGACGAAAGAGGGGATGCCTGCCGGGGCATCCACAAGCTTAGGATCTTGGTTGTACTTGAATATTACCTTGGGGTGCCTTGGGCATCCCCAAGCTTAGGCTCTTGCCACTCCTTATTCCATAGTCCATCGAATCTTTACCCAAAACTTGAAAACTTCACAACACAAAACTTAACAGAAAACTCGTAAGCTCCGTTAGTATAAGAAAATAAATCACCACTTAGGTACTGTTGTGAACTAATTCTAAATTCATATTGGTGCAATATCTACTGTATTCCAACTTCTCTATGGTTCATACCCTCCGATACTACTCATAGATTCATCAAAATAAGCAAAGAATACATAGAAAACAGAATCTGTCAAAAACAGAACAGTCTGTAGTAATCTGTATCAAACGAATACTTCTCGAACTCCTAAAATTCTTAAATAAATTGGTGGACCTGAGGAATTTGTCTATTAATCATCTTCAAAAAGAATCAACCTAAAATCACTCTCCAGTAAAAACTGGCAGCTAATCTCGTGAGCGCTAACGTTTCTGTTTTTTACAGCAAGATCATAAAGACTTGACCCAAGTCTTCCCAAAGGTTCTACTTGGCACAAACACTAATTAAAACATAAAACCACATCTAACCAGAGGCTAGATAGATTATTTATTACTAAACAGGAACAAAAATCAAGGAACAAAAATAAAATTGGGTTGCCTCCCAACAAGCGCTAACGTTTAACGCCCCTAGCTAGGCATGATGATTTCAATGATGCTCACAAAAAGATAAGAATTGAAACATAAAGAGAGCATCATGAATAATATGACTAGCACATTTAAGTCTAACCCACTTCCTATGCATAGGGATTTTGTGAGCAAACAACTTATGGGAACAATAATCAACTAGCATAGGAAGGCAAAACAAGCATAACTTCAAAACTTTAAGCACATAGAGAGGAAACTTGATATTATTGCAATTCCTACAAGCATATATTCCTCCCTCATAATAATTTTAAGTAGCATCATGAATGAATTCAACAATATAACCATCACATAAAGCATTCTTTTCATGATCTACAAGCATAGAAATTTACTACTCTCTACATAAGCAAAATTCTTCTCAATCAGAATAGTGGGAGTATCATAAGAATTTCGAATACTATAAATTGTTTCCACATTAAAAGAGTAATGTTCATAAAAAGGGTAATAATAATCATGAAAAGTTTTATAAATATAATCATCACTACTTTTTATAGCATAAGTATCATGACAATAATTATCATAAGTAGCAACTTTGTTCTCATCATAATCGATTGAAACCTCTTCCACGATAGTGGAATCATTACTAAATAAAGTCATGACCTCGCCAAACCCACTTTCATCAATATAATCGTCATAAGTAGGAGGCATCCTATCATCATAACAAATTTGCATATCAAAACTTGGGATGCTAAAAATATCATCTTCATTAAACATAGCATCCCCAAGCTTGGGACAAACATTAGTTTCAGCAAATATATTCTCAAACTTGTCATTCTCATCAAACATAGCATCCCCAAGCTTGGGACTTTTCATATCATAAGCATAATCAGTCTCATCATTAATAGTATGGATAGCACCAATAGTATAGCAATTATCATCATTACAATGAGTAATAGGAGCAACATCATTTGGGAGGGATACCTTTTCACCTTTGCTTCTCCGTTTTTATTTTTCTTCTTCACATCATGTGTGGGTTTAACCCTCTTTTCTGAGCTCCTTATTAATGAGATTGGTTGAATAGAAGGCTCCTCCTCGTTACCTGGTTCATCATAAGAAATAATAGGAGGATATTGGGAAGTCTCTTCCCTTTCATTAGTATTATCTTCATCTTCTATTTGTTTTCTTGTCTTTATGTAATTGGCAATATAAGGATTTTCAATGCAATTCACCGCACAATACATGAAAATTTCTTCTAGATCAAAATCAAGAAATCTATCAAGATTAAATTTTGGAATACCCTCAGTTATACGTTTCATTTCTTCATACCCCAAAATAAGACTAAGTTCTTTATGATGCTCAAGGGTAATCAAGTTATCACAATTTTTGGACACGATTTGATCATGAAACAAATAGGATTGGAGCTTTAAATGACCATGTTCACTGCAAAGTTCACAAGGATGCCGATAAATATTGAATCTTTCAGTGCAATCATCTAGCCTTTCTTGCAACCATTCAGTTTCCAAATACTTATGCCTCTTGCAAAATCTATCTTCCCTATTTGGTGTGAACTTGCAAGCGCTATGTATTCCACAAAAGTTGACATGCTTATAAGAGACATTTTCATCATGACTAGTGCAATCATCAATAGTACTATGGATATTCAAAGAATTCATACTAACAACATTGCAATCATGCTCATCATTCAAATATTTAGTGCCAAACATTCTAATGCATTCTTCTTCTAACATTTTGGCACAATTATCAGAATCCTTATTTTCATGAAAGATATTAAAAATATGAAGCATATGAGGTACCCTCAATTCCATTTTTTGTAGTTTTCTTTTATAGACTAAACTAGTGAAAAAACAAGAAACAAAAAGTTCCGATTGCAAGATCTAAAGATATACCTTCAAGCACTAACCTCCCCGGCAACGGCGCCAGAAACTGCTTGATGTCTACTACGCAACCTTCTTCTTGTAGACGTCGTTGGGCCTCCAAGTGCAGAGGTTTGTAGGACAGTAGAAAATTTCCCTCAAGTGGATGACCTAAGGTTTATCAATCCATGGGAGGTGTAGGATGAAGATAGTCTCTCTCAAGCAACCCTGCAACCAAATAACAAAGAGTCTCTTGTGTCCCCAACACACCCAATACAATGGTAAATTGTATAGGTGCACTAGTTCGGCGAAGAGATGGTGATACAAGTGCAATATGGATGGTAGATATAGGTTTTTTGTAGTCTGAAAATATAAAAACAACAAGGTAACTAATGATAAAAGTGATCAGAAACGGTATTGCAATGCTAGGAAACAAGGCCTAGGGTTCATACTTTCACTAGTGCAAGTTCTCTCAACAATAATAACATAATTGGATCATATAACTATCCCTCAACATGCAACAAAGAGTCACTCCAAAGTCACTAATAGTGGAGAACAAACGAAGAGATTATGGTAGGCTATGAAACCACCTCAAAGTTATCCTTTCTGATCGATCTATTCAAGAGTCCGTAGTGAAATAACACGAAGCTACTCTTTCCGTTCGATCTATCATAGAGTTCGTACTAGAATAACACCTTAAGACACAAATCAACCAAAACCCTAATGTCACCTAGATACTCCAATTTCACCTCAAGTATCCGTGGGTATGATTATACGATATGCATCACACAATCTCATATTCATCTATTCAACCAACACAAAGAACTTCAAAGAGTGCCCCAAAGTTTCTACCGGAGAGTCAAGACAAAAACGTGTGCCAACCCCTATGCATAAGTTCACGAGGTCACGGAACCCGCAAGTTGATCACCAAAACATACATCAAGTGAATCACGTGATATCCCATTGTCACCACAAATAAGCACATGCAAGACATACATCAAGTGTTCTCAAATCCTTAAAGTCTCAATCCGATAAGATAACTTCAAAAGGAAAACTCAATCCATTACAAGAGAGTAGAGGGGGAGAAACATCATAAGATCCAACTATAATAGCAAAGCTCGCGATACATCAAGATTGTACCACCTCAAGAACACGAGAGAGAGAGAGATCAAACACATAGCTACTGGTACATACCCTCAGCCCCGAGGGTGAACTACTCCCTCCTCGTCATGGAGAGCGCCGGGATGATGAAGATGGCCATCGGAGAGGGATTCCCTCCTTTGGCAGGGTTCCGGAAAAGGGTCCCGATTGGTTTTTGGTGGCTACAGAGGCTTGCGGTGGCGGAACTCCCGATCTAGGTTATGTTCTGGGGGTTTCATTATATATAAGAGGTTTTGGCATCGAGAACAAGTCAGGGGGGTCTCCGGGCTGTTCACGTGGTAGGGAGGCGCGCCCAGGGGGGTGGGCGCGCCCCCCACCCTCGTGGGCAGCCCGGGACTCTTCTGGCCCAATTCTTTTACTCCATGGCCTTCTTCTGGTCCAAAAATAAGTTCCGTGGAGTTTCAGGTCAATTGGACTCCGTTTGGTTTTCCTTTTCTGCGATACTCAAAAACAAGGAAAAAACAGAAACTGGCACTGGGCTCTAGGTTAATAGGTTAGTCCCAAAAATCAAATATAATAGCATATAAAACATCTTAGATGGATAATATAATAGCATGGAACAATAGAAAATTATAGATACGTTGGAGACGTATCAGCATACGAAAAAAATATGGTGAGATTATGTAAGGAGAGCATGCAGAAATCTAGAGTGATGGTAACAACCAGTGGATGGATCCAAAAATAATGATAGCAGGCTGATGATTGCTTTAATTTAATAAAAAGACAGATGATGATTACTTTACTATTTGTTTCCCACCCAAGATGAACAACATAGGCATGCCCTAGGTGAACCAGATATTAGACAGAGATACTATTCATTGCTGCCTCGATATGTGCCCCACAACTAATTTCGAACTCAAGTTTGAACATTAATTTGGACCTGACTTGGAGTCTAAGTGGTGAACAGGACGATAAAGTAGCAGGTAATTTTAAGCAATGCATAACATAAGCAGAAACAAAAGAGTGCGACCTCTCTTGTGGACCTGTGTACTCCTCAGGTTCATCTGTTGAGTCGATAATGGTGATGCCGTTGCGGTGGGTGCCAGCGGCAGGGTAGGAGATCTGAGGCGGCGAAAGACGGTTAGGAGTCATGATGTCTGGTTTGGTGGATGCTTCTGTCGATGGAGCAGCTCAGGTGAGGTGGACGACGTCGCGGCAGGAGCAGGAAAAACCACACAAAGTTTCCTTCGACACCTACCTGTAACTGAAGTAATTCTGTAAGGGCTCATTTGGCTTGCATGATTCTAAAAACGCAGGGATAGGAAAAACACCAGAATAGGATAGGAAAGCACATGGTAAACAAAGCATTTGTGAACACAGGATTTCTGTCAACTTGGATGTTTGGTTCACAGGAATTGGAAGAGCAGAGGAAGGCAAAGAAACATGGCCAAAATAAAGTGAAACCATATGAAAGCGTGTATAGTTAGAATGTTATTCTGCCTCTAATGCACTTGGTCTTGTTTTCGTGCATAGGATTTTGAAAAGTAGGTCCAGGTGGATGTTTTGCTCCATTCCTTTCAACAAAATGCATGAATAATTGAATAGTAGAGTGCCATAGGAAAATTTCCTATTGCTATGTTTTTCCGTTGAACCAAAGTAGCCCTAATGGATCAACATGAATGTAGAGTAATAAGTGATGCAACAAGTGTACAACATCTTTGCCGTAGCCGTGTCGACCTCAGCATCATTGGGTTGGTCGCTGAAGAAGTTGAGGCAGAGGTGGTTGTCGGAGGTTTGGAGGAAGATCTAAGGAATCTGTATACGGCGTCCAGGGCACTACTCTGTTGTGATGGACGGTTCTATCGTTGGAGCAGCTCCGGTGAGCCGTAAGACATCAAGGCTGAAGCAGCACAAGACATAGATCGTTAATCTCAAGTGGGATTCTAAAAGCATCTCCAATAGATGATGTAAAATACACTACCAAAAAGTAATAGATGTAAAATTTACATCACCAAAAACCACCTGACTACAACAGATGAGGTAAAAACTGTTGACTCTGAACTTAACTATCGAAACTGAAATTTACTTTGGAATCTGAATGTTACTCTCGAAACTGAACGCAATGGTAGCAGAGAGGCACTTCAGATGTAGTTTAGGGAGGGCCTGCAGTTCATCTTCAACCTGCACCCCCCTGAGCCACCAGCCACCACCGGCCTCGCCGCCGGCCCCCGCGCCGCCTCGCGGCCTCGCCGCCCCGAAACAAGTCCCCACCGCCGGTCCGTCGCCGCCTCGCCGCCCGGAAACAACTCCCCACCGCCGCCCCGGCCAGCCCTCTAGCCCCCCCGTGCCGAGCTTTTTCTCCGGCGATCCCCACGCCACCGCCCCACCACCGCTCCCCCACCGCCGGCGACCACCGCCCCCACCCTGAACCCTAAGATAGATAGTGGGGTACCTCTCCAGCGAGCCCCCCTCCCCACTGCGGGTGGTTCCACCTTAACTCTGGCAAGCCCCACCACCCCCTGAAAATCGACAGACCGAAAAGTCGATTCAGTTTACTGAAGTGTAGCTGAATCGGAGCAGAGCAGCAGCACGAACAAGGAGGGGGGAGCAGCAGTAGCAGCGCGAGCGAGCGAGAGCCGGAGCAGCAGCAGCTGATCCGGCTGGTATGGACGCTGCCGCTGAAGGGGCCTCCCACTGGGGGAGAGCCGCCGTGGAGATGTCACCCGCGGCGCCAGCTTCGAGGTAGCCGCTCCATGGGGGTGCGGGATGGAGCACCGTCGGCGCCGGGAGCTCGAGTTAAGGAGAAGGTGCGATGCGATGAGTGTACAACCTTTTTGGTGGCGCCGAGTAGGCCTTGGCTTCGTCCGAGGAGTCGGTGAGGATGCTGCGGTTCCGGTGGAGCAGGTTAAGGCAGTGCTGCATGGATGGAGCAGCCGCGATAGGGGAGGCGATCGTCAGACAGCTCCTTGGAGGTGGAGGACGGGGCGGCTGAACCGACAGGACGATGAGATGGACGATAGATCCACATCCGGGGAGGTGGATGAGGGACGCCGAGCTGTTGTGGTGGACAACGTCGTTGGGGAAGAGGCTCCGGCTGGGCAGCGGTGAGGTGGCGGACGAAGGAGGGTGATGTTTGACGGCTGGAGCGGAGAGGTTATGGAGGCCTGGGATTTCGAATGGCGAAAATTAGGTGATGGGAGGGGGGAACCATGACTTAGGGACGCGCTTGTCCAAAATGTAGGGTGTGTTACAAAAGTACCCCCACCGATTTGAACTAGCGGCCCTTTCGGCTCAGGGTTAGATGGGGGATTTCGCGTGTCGGGATTTGGCTGCTGGAGGGAGTTTTCGCGCGCGTTGTAATTTCGGGATAGCAAGGTGCGGGTTGTGAAGGCGCCAGTTTTGGGAGCACGACATCTGAATTTTCGAGATATAACAAGGCGCGGGTTGAATTTTAGGGACAAGCCTAACGTGTAATATTGTACTTGTACATACCAAACCAATTCGCACTTCCCTCAACGAAAAAAAGAAAAAAAAATATTCACACCACACAAAGAGAGAGTCTTGTCCCATTTTACTATACAAATGCTATTCAAAGCTAGTATGAATCCATGCTATGTCCAATTAAATTTTTTCGCTGGCTGTATAATGCAGGTAACCTACTCATACCAACATTTTAGTGCATTCCAAATGTCTATACCACCGCTGCAATTCGAACTGAATTTGAATTCGTTTGTCTATTTCAACAATAATCTACAATCATGATTGTTGCCAACTTCTACCATCATTCGTGTATTACCTTAACAACACACCACATGATTACTATAGAGATAGATATGAACTATGTGTACTATATGAACTCGAATTCAATTTTTTGAATACACTTGATGTTGATTCCAAATAATAGTACATTGGATGTACTAACTATATATTCATAATCTAAACCATGTTCCATACGTACACCGTGTTTATCACACAAAGTATAGTGCCCCGCCCTCTACATTATGACAAGTATTTAGCCCTGAGCTACAAAAGCCACACATTAGCCCAACTTGTAATCATTGTTCTACATTATGATATCTTCTTCAAGTATCCGTATCCACCTTTTTATAATGAATTATGATCTCTGTTCGTCTTTTATACCTTCATGATCCTCTTCTCTTTGTAGCTAGCTAGCGCTAACTTTCTATCGTGCATGCACACGCCCGCCCCCCTCTCAACCTCCCTCAGCGTCCCCTCCATCGCACATGTTCATTATTTCTCTTTAGGTCGTTCACCTACGATGTGTGTTGGCCCCCCGGCTCCTTTCCGGCACACACCGGTCGATATACCTCTCTAGCCAAGTGTGCCTACCACAAACACATACTTCCCCTCTTCTCTTCTCACCGTCCATGCCCCCCTATGTCCAATACGGTTCCACGCAGGTGCACACTCCTGCCCCTCTTTTCATTGATCTCATACTCGCACACTCCTCCCCCCTCGACATGGTAGGCCTCTCGCACCACCTCCTAGCCGCACCCCTCTCCCCATGTCTGTCTCTCCGGACCTTATTTGCTTCTAACACATGCATGCATGTATAGGTACCGATCTCCCTACATATATCTAGGTCGACTATAATTCGTTTTCCCCACGCACTGATAGACTTACCTCACTAGTTATGTCTCTCCCTTTCCCGGACACACGACGGTTGATCTTCCTATGTAGTTACGTATGCTTACCACAACCATATCGTCTCCCCTCATCATCCTTGCACACCTCCCGACCCGTCTCTCACATGCACGTGCATAGACAGACAGACATCCCCGGCCCTCTCTTATTGATATTGCACTCGTACCCTCCGTTTGTCTAGCAAGCCTCTCCACCCATTTGTGAGACGACACTCAACCACCAACCCTCCGATACTCTACCTTTGTCTTTCTCCCAACCTTATTCCTCTGCTACACATATACATGGATGCCGATCGATCTCCCTCAATACATAGCTAGGTCTCTCTCCTTTTCCACACATATACTAGTCGATCTACCTCTCTATAGTTAGGTCTCTGCCCCTCCCCCCCCCCCACACACACACCGATAGTCGAACGTTGTAGGTAGGTATCCATGCCACAGAGAAAAACTACACCTCTGCCCTCTCATATTCCAGTAGGCCAGCCGCCCTGTATCTTTGACGTGGGCAAACACAAATTCAATGGCACTCATTATCGATCGCGCAGCCACACATTTCATCCTTGCTTTTGATTCTATTGATATCTCACGCCGATTATCCCTCCACTCTCTTCTCGTGGATCGCTCCCTCTATATATGATATATCCATGACTCTGTTTCACACACATTGCATATGTTACGTTTTTTTGTTTGAGATATCATCGACACATTGCCTCTGTTTCGCACAAACCATCTCTCTCACACCCACCCACGTACATACCTGCACCTATAGAAGAGGTGCACGCACTCACGTCTCGTTCCCGGCCACACCCGCGCGGGTACACGATGGAGTTCGTTTCTGTACAAAAAGGCAGCCCACGTGATAATTTGACGCGTGTAGCGGTTGTTTAATAAAAGGAGGGTCGGGTACCACGCCTAGATGGAACAAAGTTTGACTTGACGCATTAGTATTAAATAAAGTTATATATTCCTCAATGGCACGTACACAATATAAAACGATTGTCGTGGGGAAAATGGAAAAATCCGCTCCACTATATACAACGGAGCCTGCCTGCCGGGGTTTGTCTCTTGTCACACCATCTCACACAAGGCGGTGATGGCCTCTCTCTCTCTTACCGTTGGTCAGTGATCCGACAGCATCCCGTCCGCCGACGGAAAGGGAGGATGTGCATCGTTTCTCCGTTCAACGGTGTTGAGGCAGCACGTCCCGATCTGCGGTACCCGCCGTTCTCTCTGACCAAGCTCCGGCGTGGTAGGGCCTTTGCCACTTGCTCGCTGCCGCAGTATGGGAAGATCCCGGCCGCCGGCGCCCACTTAGTAACATCCCGACGACCCTCAGGTACAGCTTCCTCCGGCCTTGATCCACTGCCCATCTTCCCATGTTGCTGCATGTGGATCTTCTTTAGTTGTTTGCTTAAAACGTATCTCGGCCGGCGTACTTTCCATCTTGCAATCTCGTCCTCAAATCATTTTGGATAAACCACCATGCTGCTATCTTTCCCTTATTACATGGAATATGCTTATTTTTTGTCGGCGTATGTGTCTTCAACTCGTGTTATTGGGCAGTAATTGTTTCCTTTCTACCTCTTTTTGCAAATAGGGCTATCCATTTCACCTCGTTGCTATTGTAACCTTTTGGTGAACTGCACAAATCACTTTTTTCTTAAGAGTGTTTTGTGCAGTTCCGCCAAAATGTGACACGGGCAACGTTTTTACATTTCTGTGGGACTGCAGATAGGGAGATTGGTTTTCCTATCCTCCTCATCCAACTCCGTGCCTAATCTTCTCCAACAAGTAGTTAGTCCTAAAGAGAGATCGCAGAGGTGATCGGCTTCTATTTGTGTGTGTTATGTTTCATCATCTAGTTCCACTATTATTGTAATCACACTAACTGGATATCTTTGCAAACAGGGATGGTCAGCTCGATTTTAGTGGAGCTGCACAAAATGATCAGATTCTGGTGTCCTCCATACACCTCTTTTTTGGCTACAGAGCTCGGTGAAACTAGCTGCCAAGCAATGAACAATGTGCCCAGGAAATGGAGCCTTGCCTATGAACATCATCAATCAATTATATATTTTTCTTTATTTGTACACCTTCTCACAACTTTGTCTTCAGTTGTGATGTGAATATTGGCGCTGATCTGCGAACCATTTGAGATGCATTAGAAGCCATGGTAGTTTCATTTGTATTTGATGGAATGTTGTAACGAGATAATCTTGAGGCAAGAGGACACATGAATCCTAAGTTGAAACCTTTTTTTCCTGCGGGAACCAAAGTTGAAACCTTCATAGCATCACAGTACAATTTCATTAAAATTATGCGTACATATAAACAAATCCTAAAGGATTGATAGCAATGCCAGAAACAATTCAACTTCGTTTCGCCGACATGTGGGACATCCTTCATCCGGCTCCACCTGCCATGCAGCAATATTGAGTGCACAACTGCAAGGAAATATTCACCCCAGTCGTTGCGCCACAGTAGTAATGACTAGTGAGCAGTCAAATCACAAAGCCCCACCTTCGCCACAGTAAGTTGCTCGGATGAAGGAACCATCATTTCTCTGTTCCTTGAATCCGCTGGTACTCCCATATTCCTAGAGTAATAAATTGCTCGGGCGAAGCAACCATCACTTAACCTTTCCCACAGTTAGTACTAGCACCTCCTTTTTTTACTCTAGAAACAACCACACGCGAATATTGGACTGTAGCAGCACAACAACTGAATAAAAAATCGAAACCAACCAATGAACTACTACTAATGGTGAGCGTTTGCTAGTATCATGTACTCCGTCTGTCCATGTATATAGGGCTTCATGCGTTTTCCGAGACTAACTTTGGCCCTGTTTGGATCCATGGGTTAGAGTTAGTTTGAGCTAGTTGGGGCTCAAATAGCCCCAAAGTATCCAAGCATGAGGGTTAAATTGGAGCAAGTTGCACCGAACCCACCAAAAAAACTATCCCACCCAAGAGGTGCTAATTGGAGATAGTTCTCATTGGGCCCACTGAAAAATCACTTTTCTCTCTCCATCAAGTGCATTTATTGTCAATCCAAGAGGTTAGAGTTAGTTTGAGCTCGTTGGGGCTCAAATAAGAAACTGGCATGTCATGTATAACCATCATTTATAGTCACTCATAGAGTAGTGTGGGCTACAAGGTTGGCTATAACATTACTACTTTTTTCAACCTTCTCTCATTCTCTTTCTTCACATTTATTCTATTTGTCTAGGAATCCGCATATAGCTAGGCTCTTGCATGAGAGCCCACTCCCCTTAGACTACCCATAGTGGGAGTAACATAGATGGTACCATCACACATCTCAAGGCAAAATAGATGTTGTGGCGAGTAATTAATGAGAAAAGAGAAGCATGTGGTAACATAGCTGTCGGATTATGGGTTCCGGCAAACCCTTGAGGTTCAAACTCTGGGGTGCAGATGAAGATCTCTCTCTTCCTAGTTCGCTCTCGCAACGATCTCAAGGCCTAGCTCGCCGAACCCAAGGAACAAGAGACACGACAGTTTATACTAGTTCGGGCCACCGTTGTGGTGTAATACCCTACTCTAGTGTGGTGTGGTGGATTTTCTTGTAGGATGAGGATGAACAAGTACAAAGGATGAACAACCTCCTGAGGAGAGGTGTTGTTGAGCTCGGTGAGCTTGTGTGTGTGTGAGGATGGTCTGAATGATCCATCCCAGATCAGTTGCCTCCTATGGTGGTAGCTAGTCCTATTTATAGAGGCCTTGGTCCTCTTCCCAAATATAGGCAGGAAGGGATCCCACAACAGCCAATTTTGAAGGGAGACAACTAGTACAAGCTATCCTGACAAAAGGTGGTCTTCGCCTGCCAAAGGCTCTCGTGGTGATGCTGTTGTGGTCTCCGTGGTGACCTCCGTCCTACCGTCCTGCTGGTCTTGGTCTCATTGCACCGATATGGAAACCTTTGCCTGATGCCTCGGGACTCCTCGCCTGCGCCTGCCTCTTTAGCACCAAAGAGGAAACTAGCACACTGCGCCCACTGGCGCCCACCTGGCTTCGGTCGTCATGGCTCTCATCATGTGAACCTTGCGAGGCGCCCCTTGCATAGATATCTCCGCTCCTCGGGAGCCATCCTAGCGAGGCCGCCCCTGAGGAGGTCTTGGTGTCATCCACCTCGCGAGGCTTAACCCCTCGAGAGGGTCTTGAGTGGTTGCTGATGAAGGCGGGCCGTACCAGGCCGCTGGCTGAGCCACGCCCTGGGCCGCAGGCAGGCAAGTCTGTGTACCCCCGTTCCTAGGACGCGATAGTAGCCCTCGGGCCTAAGGTGCACCCGGACTTGGCTTCGAGGCGAAGCCAAAGGTCATGTGCGGAGCGCCGCGGGCCCCAACCACCTGCGGCCTTGATCAACGCATGGCGATTGACAGGACGTGGGTGTCTCCGCTTCCCCACGCTGCCTCGACAACTGTCCGACTTGACGAGTCCCTGCTGCATGCAGAAAAACCATCATTACCTGCGATCGTGGAGGCCGGCGGTTGGCCTCCTTCTGGCTATAAATGAGGAGGGGGGCGGGGCCCCCGGCACTCATCTCTTCCTCCATTCTGCCCGCTTCTTCTTCTTCCTCCTTGCCGCGACACTCATGGCGCTGATACAGAGATTCTCCGCAGCTGCGAAGGGGAAAACCCCCCACAAAGAGCTAGGGCCACTCCCACCAAAGAAGAGGCTGGCTCGCTCTCGCGACGTCGTCGTGAGGCTGAAGGTGATGAGGCCTTGGTACGAGAGGCCTCCCCCCGGCTACCCGCTGCCCTTGTATGCCCAGGCGCAAGGCTCCGGAGGGGGAACGCTATTGGATTACGGGTTCCGGCAAAACTGTTGAGGTTCAAACTCTGCGGTGTGCATGAAGATCTCTCTCCCCCTGGCTCACGGTCTCACCACGATCTCAAAGCCTAGTTCGCCAAACCCGAAGAAGAAGGGACACAAGAGTTTATACTGGTTCGGGCCACCGATGTGGTGTAATATTCTACTCCAGTGTGGTGTGGTGGATTGCCTAGTAGGCTGGGGATGAACAAGTAAAAGGGAAGAACTACCTCTTGAGGAGAGGTGTTCTTGAGCTCGGTGAGCTTGTCTGTGTGTGGATGGAATGGATCTGATCCAGGATCAGTTGGGGCAAAATCAGTTGCCTCCTACGGTGGTGGCTAGTCCTATTTATATAGGCCCGAGTCCTCTTCCCAAATGTTCGGTGGGAAGGGATCCCACAACGGCCAATTAGAAGGGGGAAAGCTAGTACAAGCTATCCTGACAAAAGGTGGTCTTCACCTGCCCAAGGCTCTGGTGGTGACGCCGTCGTGGGCTCCGTGATGACCTCCGTCCTGCCGTCCTACTTGTCTTGGTCTCGTTGCACCGATACGGAAACCTTTACCTGATGCCTCCGGACTCCTCGCCTGCACCTGCTCCTTTAGCACCAAAGAGGAAACTAGTACTCTGCACCCGCTGGCGCCCGCTTGGCCTTGGTCGTCATGGCTCACGTCATGGGAACCTCATGAGGTGCCCCTCGCCTTGATCTCTCCGCTCCTCGCAAGCCAGCCTAGTGAGGCTGCCGCTTAGGAGGTCTTGTGTCACCCGCCTCACGAGGCTTGGCCCTCACGAGGGTCTTGAGTGTTCGCTGGTGAAGATGGTCCATACCAGGCCGTTAGTGGAGCCACGCCGTGGGCTGCAGGCAGGCAAGTCTGGGGACCCCCATTCCCAGAACGCCGATAGTAGCCCCGGGGCCCAAGGCGCGCTCGGACTTGGCTTCGAGGCGAAGCCAAGGGGCAAGTGCGGAGTGCCGCGGGCCCCAACCACCTGCAGCCTTGATTGACGCGTGTCAACTGACGGGATGTGGGCGTCTCCGCTTCCCCACGCTGCCTCGGCAACTGTTCGATTTGTAGAGTCCCTGGTGCATGCAGAAAAGCCATCATTACTTGCGATTATGGAGGCCGGCGGTTGGCCTCCTCCTGCTATAAATGGGGAGGGGGTGGAGCCCCCGTTGCCCATCCCTTCCTCCGTTCCGCTTGCTTCTTCCTTGCTCCTCGTTTCACTGCTAGCAGCGACACCCGTGGCACCGATACGGAGATTCTCGGCCGCCGACAAGGGAAAAGCCCCCCGCGAAGAGCCGGGGCCACTCCTGTCAAAGAAGAGGCTGGCCCGCCACCGCGACGTCCTCGTGAGGCTGGAGGTGATGAGGCCTTGGCATGAGCGGCCTCCTCCCGAATATCCGCTGCATTTGTACGCCCAAGCGGAGGGCTCCAGAGGGGGAGGCGGCAATCAACGCTGACCGCTTCATGGCCGTGGTGGCCGCGCCGCGGTGGGGCGCGCCGCTGCCCCAGGAACCCACACCGAGGGCTCCTCGCGCGAACTAGTGGTGTGGACGGCGATGCCCCCACGCTCTTGGATTCTCTTCCTGCAGTTCTTCATTGCCGAGATGCCGCTGAGGGGTCCCCTCGAGTTGTGGCTGCAGCACGCTGAGTGTGATGCCCCGGCGACGGGGGCGGAGGTTGAGGTCGTCTCCCCGGGCAAGATCTTCATGACCCGCGGATGGGGTGAGGTCGCCCGAATTTGCCGTGCGGAGGGCACCTTCGCCATCCACTTCGAATACGACGACGCCTCCACGATGTTCTTCAAGGTCTTCGACGAGAAAGGCCGCCGCCTCGAGTGCTGCCCTGGAGGGGGTCATCGGGACGGCACAACGGCAGGAGCCGGGCTTGCCGCTGGCCTCGCCAGCAGTTCCTCCGGCAGCAGCAATGGCGCTTCGGAGTCCAGCGACTCTCCCAAGCCCTACGAGACTCCGGAGACGAGTGACGACAGCTACGCGCCCCCGAGCTCCCGCCGTGCCCGGAGCGCAGCAGCAGCGTCCGCCCGCTGCCGACGCTGATCTGGATGGGGTGGGCGCCGGCCCCCACGGCCCACTATTGATGATGGCGTCAGTGGCGGCGCCCGTAGTTATAGCTTCCGATCGATAGTTTTTTCCTTTTGTTCCCCGCGAGGAATTAAGATGGACCCCACGGGGGTGTGTAAGGAATCTGTAGCGCCTTTTGTGTTAATATTATCCCCATTAAAAAGCTTATGTTCGCACTTCTTGCTCCGGCTCGGTCCCCCCTTTTCGTCCCTGCAGCAGCCCAGTGCTCTACGCTGAGAGGCCCCAGTCCCCAGGCAGGCTTTAGCCGTGGCTGGTATGCCAGGTCGCGATGCCGTGGTCAAGGCCAAGAGGTGAGCGGCTCGAGGTCCGGTAAGAGCGCCTGAGGCGCGATGCTCAGGAGTCCCCCTTAGCGTGAAAGCGACTCCCGGAAGGTAGGAAAGGTAAGTGGCGTCGCTGCAGCAAGGCTGCATGAGCTAGGAATTCTGTGTCTCAGCGCTGGGCCAGCTTGAATGCATGACTTATCTTTGGCGATCCTGGGTCGAGTCCCTGGACTGCGCCTGGCTCGTGCGTCGGTGGTGGTGGTGCTAGGTCAGGCTCATGTTAGATCCCTCCTCATCTCGTGCCCTCCTGTGTGCTCTACATTCTCGGGTCCCGACCCTCGAGCAAGGCTCAGCCGCCGCTGGTATGCCAGGTCGCGATGTCGTGGTCAAGGCCAGGGGTGAGGGCTGGAGAGTCAGTAAGAGCTTCTGAGGCGCAGTGCTCAGGAGCCCCCCCTTTCACGCGCAAGCGGATGGCACGAGAAAAGGAACGAGCTGACGGGGCCACCAGTAGCCAGCGCTCCGGAGGTTCCTGCGGGTCAGTTGGAGAGGGAATATAGCCCGTGATCACATTGGTTACCCAGCTGTCGATTGTTCCACAAGAATACGTAGGCACTAAGGATCTGACGAGGTGACGTGCGCGGAGCGGGCCGCGAGCCAGAGCTCGATCTCTCAGGTTTATCAGCATTGCAGGGACGGACCCGAGCACAAGCGCCGTGCCGATATGTGGAGCTCTCGCCGCGGTGTAAACAGGAGATCAGTCAGCAACACGGGATGCCGCGAGATGTAATCAAACAAGTGATAGTTGTAGGGAAATCACGCAGGAAGATAAGCTAGTTTAGATAGATGCAAGAACGACACATGCCACTGGGACAGACCCGAGCGGCCTGGGGATGATGCAGCCCGAGGGGCGCCCCCAACATCGTAAGCTGAAGATGCAAAAAGATACATGCCGCAGGGACAGGCCCGTGCTACCTGGGAATGATGCAGCCCGAGGGGCGCTCCCCGCTGAGTAAAACGAAAAATGTCACCTGGTTCCGTCGTCGAAGGAGTGTTGAGGTAGCTGAAGGTGCATGCTGAAGGAGTCGTTCCTCACGAGCCACCAGGTCCCTGAGCCTCAGGAGGCTCCTGGGGCTCGGGTGGTTCCTTGAGGACTATCGCCATCTCCGCCTGTATTGCATGATGCCTGGCCTCCTGAGCCGCCAGGATGCTCTGTAGATGACGCTGGTAGGTGACTGCCGCGTTCGGTAGGCCAAACGGCATGCGAACATAGCTGTGAGGTGGCCCCTCGCACCGGCCAACGCGTGAAGGCCAGAAGCGCTCCTGAGATGCGGCCCTGTTGAGCCCTGGAATGTTGACGCAAACGCGCAGCCCGCCGTCCTCACCGGGATGGGGAGCTGCGCCGGGTGGTGGGCGGCGGTCGCCGCGTACATTCCTTGCCTCTTGAAGCTCCTGGATTGCCTGGGTGATGAACTCCTGAGCACTAGGCGCTCCTCCCCTTGTGCCCTCTTAAGGGAAACGTGCAGCAAAGCACGCCTCCACGTGGTGCCCGAGCGCCTGCCTCATGACATTGGCAAGGTCTGAGGCCCTCCAGAAGAGAGCCCCCGAGCCCAGCCTGAGGAGGGCACCGGGCACGCTTTCCTATGCGAGGGGGGAAGGCGCCCCAGCTGCGGGCGTGAATCCTGAGGCGGTGCCACTGGAGACACCGCTTCCCTGAGGCGTTGGGTGGATTAGCTGCTTATGCTTCTTGGGGATGGCCTTAGGAGGGTACAGGGTGCCTTCGTTGTCGGGGTCTTCGATCGCTGCGGCTTGGAAGGCGCGCTCCAGGGAGCACACCGCATCTCTTTCTTCGCAGGGGACCGTGATGACTCCGCCACTTCCTGGCATTTTGAGGATGTTGTAGCCGTGGTGGGTCACCGCCATGAACTTGGCCAATGCTAGATACCCAAGGATGGCATTGTACGGCAGACTGATGTGGGCGACTCGAAGTCAATGAGCTCAGTGCGGTAGTTGTTGCGCTGGCCGAAGGTGACAGGGAGGCGGACCTGCCCTATCGGGGTGGTGGAGCCGTCGGTCACTCCTGAAAAAGGCTTGGTAGGCTGTAGCTGATCATATGGCACTTGGAGGCTATCAAACGTCTCGACGGACAGGACATTGAACCCTGCACCACCGTCGATGAGGGTCTTGGTGACTTGGATGTTGCTGATGACGGGTGAGCAGAGCATCGGGAGGGCGCTGGCAGTAGCCGCGCACTTGAGCTGGTTCAACGAGTTGAAGGTGATGGCGCACTTGGACCACCTGAGCGAGCGCGTGGCCTCGAGCCTGGGAAGCGCCGCATCCCCCTCGCGAGCAAACTGCTTGAAGATGCGCTGGGAAGCTGGGGCCTGAGCACCGCCCAAGATGCAAGCGATAGCGCGCGGCTCCTGGAAGCCCCCTCGTCCTGATGGTGGTCGTCGTTCCTTCTTGGCGGTGGCGGCAGCGGAGGGACGGCAGGATTGCCCTGAGGACGGTCCTCACGAGTCCGGTCCCTCCAGGCGCCCTCACAAGGCTGGTCCTGCCAGTGGTCCTCGCGGGGCCGGTCGCGCCACTCCTGACGGGGGCCGCGGTCGTCCCAGCGTCCTCCACTTCGTCCTCCTCCTTGGCCGTAGCCCCGGTCGTTGCGCTCGGAGCGTCGACCGAAGCGTCCATCTCGAATGGCCCTGAGCTCTTGGCAGTCATTAGTGTTGTGAGTGTGTACGTTGTGGAAGGCGCAGTACGGACGGCTGCTCTTGGACGACTCGGGGTGGTCCCGGCCGCGCTTCGTATCTGGCTCTGCCGCGAGCACGGCTGCCCCCTTGCGCTTCACGTCCTTGGCCTTGGCTTTCTTCTTCATGCACGGGCTCCCGGCGCGGCGGGTCGTGCCATGGGGCCACGCATCTTGGTGCCAGGGCGCCACCTTGGTCGGAGGCGCTCCGTGAGCTACATCGCCTGCAGCTGGAGGAGGGTGAGGCAGCAAGAGGGACGGTGCGGGGGAGCCCCCAGCGGTGCTGATGAGCTCAGCGATGTGGTCCAGCCAGTCCTCGTAGAGGTCGTCGACCGGGCGGTAGCGCAGGAGCTCGCGTGCCATGAGCAGCGCGGCCTGCGCGTCCGTGGGAGCGCGACGAGCGTGGGACGATGAGCCGGCCGGAGTCATTGACGGGGTAGCAGTGCGGCCGTCCCGCCGCACAGAGGGGTGCACCGAAGATGCTTGCTGCTCGTTTCCTGCAGGGCCGGTGGCGGCGTTGGTGGCGGGTGATGGAGAACGACGAGGAGGCCCGCCGACAGGGGCTGTCTAAGTGACACGGGCGGCCAGGGCGGCCCGACGCTCGGTGCGAGCTCGACGCGCGTCCGCAATGGACGTGGTGGAGTGGTGGAACATGGATCGACGGAGGGGAAGCTTCAGCGCACCCCTACCTGGCGCGCCAAATGTCGGATTACGGGTTCCGGTAAAACCCTTGAGGTTCGAACTGTGGGGTGCGCACGAAGATCTCTCTCCCCCTGGCTCACGCTCTCACCACGATCTCAAAGCCTAGCTCGCCGAACCCGAAGAACAAGGGACACAAGAGTTTATACTGGTTCGGGCCACCGATGTGGTGTAATACCCTACTCCAGTGTGGTGTGGTGGATTGCCTAGTAGGCTGGGGATGAACAAGTACAAGGGAAGAACTACCTCCTGAGGAGAGGTGTTCTTGAGCTCGGTGAGCTTGTGTGTGGGTGGATGGAATGGATCTGATCCAGGATCAGTTGGGGCAAAATCAGTTGCCTCCTATGGTAGTGGCTAGTCCTATTTATAGAGGCCCGGGTCCTCTTCCCAAATGTTCGGCGGGAAGGGATCCCACAATGACCAATTAGAAGGGGGACAGCTAGTACAAGCTATCCTGACAAAAGGTGGTCTTCGCTTGCCAAAGGCTCTAGTGGTGATGCCGGCATGGGCTCCGCGATGACCTCCATCCTGCCGTCCTGCTGGTCTTGGTCTCATTGCACCGATATGGAAACCTTTGCCAGATGCCTCGGGACTCCTCGCGTGCGCCTGCTCCTTTAGCACCAAAGAGGAAACTAGTAGTCTGCGCCCGCTGGCGCCCGCCTGGCCTTGGTCGTCATGGCTCACGTCACAGGAACCTCACGAGGTGCCCCTCGCCTTGATCTCTCCGCTCCTCGCAAGCCAGCCTAGTGAGGCTGCCCCTGAGGAGGTCTTGTGTCGCCCGCCTCGCGAGGCTTGGTCCCTTGTGAGGGTCTTGAGTGTTCGCTGGTGAAGATGGGCCATACCAGGCCGTTAGTGGAGCCACGCCATGGGCCGCAGGCAGGCATGTCTGGGGACCCCCGTTCCCAGAACACCGACAGAGGCAGCGGCCTGCGCCGCTCGCGCCATGGCTTTGGTGGGCATGCCGTGGCGGTGCGCCTCGCCGCCCCGTGAACGTGGTGTGGGCTGTGATGCCACGGCGAATGTGGATCCGATTCCCGCAATTCTTCTCTAAAGAGATGCCGCCGAGGGGGCCTCTCGAGTTGTGGCTGCAGCACGCCGCGTGCGACACCCTGGCGACGGGGGCAGAGGTTGAGGTCGTTTCCCCAGGCAAGATCTTCATGACCCGCGGATGGGGTGAGGTCGCCTGCGCCTGCCGCGCGGAGGGCGCCCTTGCCATCCACTTCGAGTACGACAACGCGTCCATGCTGTTCTTCAAGGTCTTTGACGAGGAAGTCCGTCGCCTAGAATGTTGCCCCGGAGGGGGTCGCCGGGACGGCGCAGCGGCGGGCGCTGGCCCTGCTCTTGGTTCTGCCGGCAGTTCCTCCAGCAACAGCGATGGTGCCTGGGAGTCCAGCGACTCTCCCGAGCCTAACGAGACTCCGGAGACGAGCGGCGACAACTACGTGCCCCCGAGCTCTCGCCGTGCCTGGAGCGCGGCAGCGGCGTCCGCCGTCACCACCATTGATCTGGATGGGGTTGGCGTCGGCCTCCCATGGCCCACTGTTGATGATGGCGTCGCCGGCGCTGCCTGTAGATGCAGCTCCTAGAAATCTTCTTCCTTTATTCCTTGTGAGGAATCGAGGTGACCCCGTGGGTGTGTGTAAATGATCTGTAGTGCCTTTTGTGTCAATATCGTCCTTCTTACGAAGATTTATAATTGTGTGTCTTGCTTCGGCTTGGCCCCACATTCCATCTTCACGGTAGCTTAGTGCTCTACGCCAACAGGTCCCAGTCCCCAGGTAGGCTGCAGCCGTCGCTGGTATGCCAGGTCGCGATGCCGTGGTCGAGGCCAGGAGGTGAGCGGCCCGAGGTCCGGTGAGAGCTCCCGAGGCGCGATGCTCAAGAGGTCCCCTTTAGCGTGCAAGCAACTACCTGAAGGCAGGAAATGAAGGCGGCGTCACTGTAGCAAGGCTGCAAGTGGTGGAAATCCTGTGTCGCAGCGCTGGGCTAGCTTGAGTGCGTGACTTATCTTAGCGGTCCTGGGTCGATCCCTTGTGCAGCGCTACGTTCGTGCGTCAGCGGCGGCGGTGTAGCCGGGTTAGGCCCGCGTGAGCTTCCCCCTCTTTTTCATGCTCTTCTATGTGCTCTGCGTCCTCGGGTCCCGGCCCTCGAGCGAGCTCAGCCGCCGCTGGTATGCCAGGTCGCGATGCATGGTCAAGGCCAGGGGGTGAGGGCTGGAGAGTCAGTAAGAGCCCCTGAGGCGCGATGCTCTGGAGCCCCCCTTTAACACGCAATCAAATTGCGTGAAAAAAGAAGGAGCCTGCGCTGCCGCCCGTTGTCAGCCTCCGGAGATTCCTGCAGGTTAGCGCGAGGGAGGAATACAGATTGCAACCATGCTTGATGGTCTGTCGTTGGTCGTTCCGCAAGAAGATGAAGGCACTGAGGGCCTGGTGAGGTGACGTGCGCGGGGCGTGCCGCGAGCCAGAGCTCGACCGCTCAGGTTTGTCAGCGTTGCAGGGACAGGCCCGAGTACAAGCGCCGTGCTAGCATGAGTAGCCCCCCTTGCGGGATGAGCAGGGGGCCAATCAGCAATGCGGGTGGCCGCGAGGGGTAACAGGCAAGCAAGTGATAATCATGAAATGACTCAAGCAATGAGGCAGGTTAGCTCAGATAGGTGCAAGAATGATACATGCCACTGGGACGGACCCAAGCAGCCTGGGGATGATGCGACCCGAGAGGCGCTCCCAACAGAGTAAGCTAAAGATGCAAAAGGATACACGTCACAGGGACAGGCACATGCGACTTGGGGATAATGCTGCTCAAAGGGCGCCCCCAATTGAATGAGCTGGAAAGAGTCACCTGATACCGTAGCTGGAGTGATATTAGTGTAGCCGAAGATGCGTGCCGAAGAAGTTGCTCCTCACGAGCCGCCAGGGTCCTGAGCCTCAGGAGGCTCCGTAGGCCCAGGTGGCTCCTGAAGAACTGTCGCGATCGCCGCCAGGACAGCGTGATGCCTGGCCTCCTGAGCCGCCAGAATGCTCTGCAAGTGGCACTAGAAGGTGACAGCCGCGTTCGGCAGGCCAAATGGCATGCAGACATGGCTGTGAGGTGGACCCTCGCACCGTCCAATGCGCGAAGGCTAGAAACATCCCTGAGATGTGGCCCTGTTGAGCCCTGGAATGTCGACGCAGACGCGCAACCCGCGAGGATGGGGGGTTGCAACGGGTGGTGGGCGGCGATCGCCGTGTATGGTCCTTGCCTCTTGAAGCTCCTGGGTCGCCTTGGTGATGAACTCCTGAGCACTGGGCGCTCCATGCCTTGTGCCCTCTTGAGGGAAACGTGCGGCGAAGCACGCCTCCATATGGTGCCCGAGCGCCTCCCTCATGACGTTGCCTAGGTCTGAGGCCCTCCAGAAGAGAGCCCCCGAGCCCAGCCTGAGGAGGGTGCCGGGCGCGCCATCCTATGCGAGGGAGGGAGGCGCCCCGGCTGCGGGCGCATATCCTGAGGTGGTGCCGCTGGAAACGCCGCTCTCCCGAGGCCCTGGGTGGAGTAGCTGCTTCTTCTTCTTGGGGATGGCCTCAGGAGGGTACAGGGTGCCTTCGTTGTTGGGGTCTTCGGCCGCTGTAGCTTGGTAAGCGTGCTCGAGGGAGCACACTGCATCTCTTTCTTCACAGGGGACCGTGATGATGCCGCCGCTCCCTGGCATCTTGAGGACGTTCTAGCCGTGGTGGGTCACTGCCATAAACGTGACCAAGGCTGGATACCCAAGGATGGCGTTGTATGGTATGCGGATGTGGGCGACGTCAAAGTCGATGAGCTCGGTGCGGTAGTTGTTATGCTGGCCGAAGGTGGCAGGGAGGCGGACCTGCCCTATCGGGGTGGTGGAGCCATCGGTCACCCCTGAGAAGGGCTTGGTAGGCTGCAGCTGATCATATGGCACTTGGAGGCTATCGAACGTCTCGACGGACAGGACATTGAGCCCTGCGCCGCCGTCGATGAGGGTCTTGGTGACTTGAACATTGCTGATGACGGGTGAGCAGAGCATCGGGAGGGCGCCGACAGGTGCCGCGCACTTGAGCTGGTCTGACGAGCTGAAGGTGATGGCGCACTTGGACTACCTGAGCGGGCGCGCGGCTTCGAGCCTGGGAAGGGCCGCGTTCACCTCACGAGCAAACTGCTTGAAGATACGCTGAGAGGCTGGGGCTTGAGCACCACCCAAGATGCAGGCGATGGCACGAGGCTCTTGGAAGCCCCTAGCCCCCTCGTCCTGATGATGGTCGTCGTTCCTCCTCGGTGGTGGCGGCAGCGGAAGGAGGCCGGCGTTTCCCTGAGGGCGGTCCTCACGAGGCTGCTCCCTCCAGGCACCCTCGCAAGGCTGGTCCTGCCAGCGATCCTCACGAGGTCGGTCGCGCCACTCCTGGTGGGGGCCGCGGTCGTCCCAGCGTCCCCCACTTCGTCCTCCTCCTCGGCCGTAGCCGCGGTCGCTGCGCTCAGGGCGTCGACCGAAGCGCCCGTCGCGGATGGCCCTGAGCTCTTGATGGTCATTGGTGTTGTGGCTGTGTACGTTGTGGAAGGCGCAGAACGGACGACTGCTCTTGGACGACTCGGGGTGGTCTCAGCCGCTCTTCATCTCCGGCTCGGCCGCGAGCACGGCTACTCCCTTGCGCTTCACATCTTTGGCCTTGTCCTTCTTGTCTTCTGTGTTAGCGGCTTGAAGCTCGAGGAGGGAGAGGCGCCCTTCCTCAGCTCAGCGCACTTGGTCGCCATGTTGAACATCTCCAGGGCCGTGCACAGTTCCTCGTGGATGACGAGCTCCTCCTTTATCTTGACGTCGCGGACGCCATCGGAGAACGCGGAGATGATGTCCTCATTCGTCACCTTGGGGATCTTGAGGCAAACGATGTTGAAGTGCTGGATGTACTTCTGCAGGGTTTCCCCTGGCTGCTGCTTGATGTGCCGCAGGTCACCAGCGGCCGGCGGGCGGTCGCGAGTGCCCTGGAAGTTGGCGACAAAATGCTCGCGCATCTCGCCCCAGGAGGATATTGATCCCGCGGGCAAGTTCAGAAGCCACGAGCGCGCGCAATCTTTGAGGGCCATGCGAAACCAGTTTGCCATAACCTTTTCGTCGCCGCTGGCTGCCTCAATGCTCAGCTCGTAGAGCTGCAAGAACTCCGCGGGGTCGGGGGTGCCGTCGTAGCATGGAGGTAGGTCCAGCTTGAACTTGCCAGGCCAGACTACGCTGCATAGCTCGGGAGTGAAGGCACGGCAGCCTGCTGTGGTCACCGGTGCCCGTCGCGGAGGCGGAGCCTGATCTTGCTATCCTCGAGCCGCCACCGCAGGCGGCACGCGGTCTTGACGCGGTGGTGCTGGGAGCGCAGGAGCGTTTTCTTGCGGCCTCGGGACTTCTTGGCAGCTTGCTTCTTCATGCGCGAGCGTCCAGCGTGGCGAGTCACGCCGCGGGACCGCGCGTCTTGTTGCGACAGCGCCGTCTTGATGCGGAGGTGGAGGAGGCGCTCTTTGAGCTACGTCACCCGCGGCTGGAGGTGGGCGAGGTAGCGAGAGGGATGGTGCAGGAGAGCCCCCAGCGGCGCTGACGAGCTCGGCGATGCGGTCTAGCCAGTCCTCATAGAGGTCGTCGACCGGGCAGTAACACAGGAGCTCGCATGCCATGAGCAGTGCGGCCTACGCGTCCGTGGGCGCGCGATGAGCGTGGGACGATGAGCCAGCCAGAGTCAGTGACAGGGTGGCGGTGCGTCCGTCCCGCCGCACGGAGGGGTGCAGCGATGAAGCTTCACTGGTATGCGTCGGTCCTAAACAAACGGTTTTTAACCCCTTTCCGCGATGACATTCGGAACCGTCGCCAAGTGAGTGTGGGCAATAGGGGGGTCCTTCCCACACGACCCAGAAACCGTTGGGGATATGCCCTCCTGGCACACACGCTCGGCAAAATGAGGTTGTGTGCGACCAGCGAGCACTCAAATACAGAAATACATGTAGTAGTGCTAAAAAATACAATTATACAGGCGAAATCATTTCCGGTCGTAAGTACATCCCACACAATCAGTCACCACTAAATGTTTCCGTTTGTATATACATCCCACACAGTCACTACAAGGAAAACGTTTGCGCAAGGTGGCGTAACGCAAACAGTTTTGAAGAGGATGTCGTGTGTGATTGTTCATTGATCCAACACGGTTTATTCCTAGAAACTGTGTGCGTTGCCTGAGGTCATCGCCCATGGTGTTTTCTCATTAACCGTTTGCAATAGGAAAACCCAATTAGCAAGCTAATTGGCCAATTAGCGGGCTAATTGCCCTATTATTGATAATCCATTTACTAATCTAATTGACATTCATATTAAGCACATAATATATTCCATTTCCATATTAAGGAAGCAGGATTTCATAATTGAAATACATCGGAGTACAACATGATATAGCTTCAGCACTCAGCTACCCCATTACTCAACTGCACCAGGAGCAAGTTTCACATGCAACATCTAGAACCTTGCAAAATTAGCATCATAGACGGTACATAGAGAGATGCATCTCATCTGGAAAATTGCTAAAGCAGAAGGCAAATATTGAGCCTTCATTCATGTTGAAGGTCTTTGCAACTTTAGGCTAGTGCCTATGGATGATTGACCGTCCATCCTTCGACCTCTTCAGGAACACTTCAATATTGAACCGTGGGTGTTGTATGAAAAACTTTCCTAGCCTCCTGACCACAGAGGTGGTTTGAGAGGTAATCATCAGTGAACCCTGAAAACAAGGATGTGCATAAATATCTTCTCCATATTGGAAACGGGGCAAAGGAATAAAAAAGGCAAGGTATAATAGTTAGTACCATCTTGTAAACCTCAGTGCTTTCCATTGTTTCCCTGCATATAAAGGTAGGTAGTCATCAGGTTAAGTAAGGGTTCGCATGCTATCAGTAAAATATGTTGATGAAAAATAAGCACATTGCAGATTCATCAGATTAATTCAAGCCACATGGAAAACCCATTTATCCAAACCAAGCATGACTAAGAACTAGGAAATATAGCACTTGTATATGTTTCTCATGTATTAAGTGCAGCCAAATTCGATTTATTCCTCAGATGGTATACAATAATAGAATGCAGCCACAACAATTGAACATCGCATTGCAGAATTGAACCATGAGTTAACTAAACACCACAACAAATGAACCAAACGTTAACTGAGCACCACATTGCACAATATAACATACTCCTAATAGAATATCAGACAGTTAACCAAACCAAGCATGCTTAACAACTTGGAAATATAGCAATTGTATTTTTTTCTCATGTATTTAGTACAACCAAATTCAATTTATTTCCTCACATGGTATACAATAACAGAATGCAGCCACAACAATTGAACATCGCATTGCAGAATTGAACCAAGAAGTTAACTAAACACCACAACAAATGAACAAAACGTTAACTGAGCACCACATTGCACAATATAACATACTCCTAATAGAAGATCAGACAGTTAACCAAACCAAGCATGCTTAACAACTTAGAAATATAGCAATTGTATTTGTTTCTCATGTATTTAGTACGGTCAAATTCGATTTATTCCTCACATGGTATACAATAACAGAATGCATCCACAACAATTGAACATCGCATTGCAGAATTGAACCAAGCAGTTAACTAAACACCACAACAAGTGAACCAAGTTGTCGGTGTTCTGGGAATGGGGGTCCCCAGATTTTCCTGACTGCGGCCTGTCGCGTGGCTCCACCCGTGGCCCAGTATGGCCCGTCTTCACCAACAAGCCTTCAAGACCCTCGCGAGGAGCCAAGCCTCGCGAGGCGGACGACACAAGACCTCCTCGGGAGTGGCCTCACCAGGCTGGCTCGCAAGGGGCGGAGAGATCAAGGCAAGACAAACCTCGCGAGGTTCCTATGACGTAAGCCATGACGACCAAGGCTAGGAGGGCGCCAGGCAGGCGCCAGCGCGCACAGTGTCCTCTCTTCCTCTTTGGTGCTAAGGAGGCAAGCGCAGGCGATGAGTACCGAATCATCAGGCAAAGGTTTCCTTATCGGTGCAACGAGACCAAGACTAGCAGGACGGCAGGACGGAGGTCACCGTGGAGCCCAAGACGGCATCACCACCAGAGCCTTTGGCAGGCGAAGACCACCTTTAGTCAGGATAGCTTGTACTAGCTGTCCCCCTTCAAATTAGCCGTTGTGGGATCTGATACGTGTCCGTCGTATCTACTTTTCCAAACACTTTTGCCCTTGTTTTGGACTCTAACTTGCATGATTTGAATGGAACTAACCCAGACTGACACTGTTTTCAGCAGAATTGCCATGGTGTTATTTTTGTGCAGAAATAAAAGTTCTCAGAATGACCTGAAAATCAACGGAGAATTATTTTGGAATTAATAAAAAATATTGGCGAAAGAATCAAGGCCAGGGGCCCACACCCTGTCCATGAGGGTGGGAGGTGCGCCTGCCCCCCTGGGCGCGCCCCCTGCCTCGTGGGCCCGCTAGAGCTCCACCGACCTCAACTCCAACTCTATATATTCACGTTCAAGGAGAAAAAAATCAGACAGAAGGATTCATCGCATTTTACGATACGGATTCGCCACCAAGCCCTAATCTCTCTTAGGAGGGCTGATCTGGAGTCCGTTCGGGGCTCCAGAGAGGGGAATCAGTCGCCATCGTCATCATCATCCATCCTCCATCACCAATTTCATGATGCTCACCGCCGTGCGTGAGTAATTCCATCGTAGGCTTGCTGGACGGTGATGGGTTGGATGAGATTTATCATGTAATCGAGTTAGTTTTGTTAGGGTTTGATCCCTAGTATCCACTATGTTCTGAGAGTGATGTTGCTATGACTTTGCTATGCTTAATGCTTGTCACTAGGGCCCGAGTGCCATGATTTCAGATCTGAACCTATTATGTTCTCATGAATATATGTGAGTTCTTGATCCTATCTTGCAAGTCTATAGTCACCTACTATGTGTTATGATCCGGCAACCCCGAAGTGACAATAATCGGGACCACTCCTGGTGATGACCGTAGTTCGAGGAGTTCATGTATTCACTATGTGTTAATGCTTTGGTCCGGTACTCTATTAAAAGGAGGCCTTAATATCCCTTAGTTTCCAATATGACCCTGCTACCACGGGAGGGTAGGACAAAAGATGTCATGCAAGTTCTTTTCCATAAGCACGTATGACTATATTCGGAATACATGCCTACATTACATTGATGAATTGGAGCTAGTTCTGTGTCACCCTATGTTATAACTGTTGCATGAATAATCGCATTCGGCATAATTCTCCATCACCGATCCAATGCCTACGAGCTTTTCACATATTGTTCTTCGCTTATTTACTTTTTCGTTGCTGCTGTTACAATCACTACAAAACTATCACCGTTACTTTTGCCACTGTTACCGTTACTTCCATACTACTTTGCTACTAAATACTTTGCTGCAGATATTAAGTTATCCCGGTGTGGTTGAATTGACAACTCAGCTGCTAATACTTGAGAATATTCTTTGGATCCCCTTGTGTTGAATCAATAAATTTGGGTTGAATACTCTACCCTCGAAAACTGTTGCGATCCCCTATACTTGTGGGTTATCAAGACTATTTTCTGGCGTCGTTGCTGGGGACCATAGCTCTATTCTTTGAGACACTTGGGATTTATATCTGCTGGTCACTATGAGGAACTTGAAAGATGAGAAAACCAAAATTTATCCCTCAACTACGAGAGGAGGTAAGGAACTACCATCTAGCTCTGCACTGGATTCACCTTCTGTTTTGAGTAAGCTTGCGACGCCTAAACCTGCTTCTGCTATTAATTCTGATATGTCGCATGTTATTGATGATGCCACTTCTGCTATGCATGATACTTATGATGAAACTACTTCTATGCTTGATACTACTGTGCCACTTGGTGAATTTCTTGATGAACAACTGGCTAGGGCTAGAGAGAATGAAAATATTAAAATTGATTGTATTCATGAAAGTGATGATGAAGATTCTCCCCCTAGATATGAATTGCCTGTTGTGCCTGAAGGTTATGTTATGGATGAAGAAACTGCCAGAGACTTTCTTGCTTGCAATGATAGAAGTGATCTTAAGAAATTATTAGCTAAGCTGAAAGAAAAATCTCTGAATGCTAGAAGAAATATGATCCTGCTTATGCTACTTCACCTATCTTTATTACTGATAAGGATTATGATTTTTCTATTGATACTGAGATAATTACTTTGGTTGAATCTGATCCTTTTTATGGTTATGAATCTGAAACTGTTGTCGCACATCTTACTAAATTAAATGATATAGCCACCCTGTTCACTAATGATGAGAAAACTCGCTATTATTATATCCTTCAATTATTTCCGTTCTCATTAAAGGGTGATGCTAAGATATGGTTTAATTCTCTTGACCCTGGTTGTGTGCGTAGTCCCCAGGATATGATTTATTACTTCTCTGCTAAATATTTCCCCGCTCATAAGAAACAAGCTGCTTTAAGGGAAATATACAATTTTGTGCAAATTGAAGAAGAGAGTCTCCCACAAGCTTGGGGAGGCTTCTCCAATTACTTAATGCTTTGCCTGATCATCCTCTCAAGAAAAATGAAATACTTGATATCTTTTATAATGGACTAACCGATGCTTCCAGAGACCACCTGGATAGTTGTGCTGGTTGTGTTTTCAGGGAAAGAATAGTTGATCAAGCTGAAATTCTATTGAATAATATGTTGACCAATGAAAATAATTGGACACTTCCTGAACCAACTCCTAAGCCAACTCCGAAGAAAAGGGGTGTTCTATTTCTCAGTCTTGAAGATATGCGAGAGGCAAAGAAATCTATGATAGAAAAAGGTATAAAAGTTGAAGATGTTAAGAATTTACCTCCTGTTAAAGAAATACATGGTCTTAATTCATTACCTATTGAAGAAACACACCGTCTTGATAATCCGACACAGGTAGTAAAGGTAAATTCTCTCTATAGATATGATAAAGCCGAAATCCCTCCTGCAAAGTTTGCTAGCCAATGTTTGGATGAGTTTGATAATTTTATGGTTAAGCAAGAAGACTTCAATGCTTATTTTGGTAGAGAATTAAAACGCAATGCTTATATGATTGAACACTTGGGTGATTATATGTCTAGAGTTAAAGGTGAACTTAAACTCACTAGTAAACATGCCTCTATGGTTACCACTCAAGTAGAACAAGTACTTAAAACTCAGAATGATTTGCTCAATGAATTGAATAGTAAGAATAATGACTTTGCTGTTAGAGTTGCAACTAGAGGGGGTAAAGTTACTCAGGAACCTTTGTATCCTGAGGGCCACCCTAAGAGAATTGAGGAGGACTCTCAAAGAAATAATCTAGGTGCACCTAGTCCCTCTAAAAGGAAGAAAAATAAAAATGATAGGACTTTGCATGCTTCTAGTGAACCTGTTGTTGACACACCTGAGAATCCTAATGATATTTCTATTTCTGATGCTGAAACACAATCTGGTGATGAACATGAACCTAGTGATAATGTTAATGATGATGTTCATGTTGATGCTCAACCTAGCAATAACAAGGATGTAGAAATTGAACCTGCTGTTGATCTTGATAACCCACAATCAAAGAATCAACATTATGATAAGAGAGACTTTGTTGCTAGGAAACACGGTAAAGAAAGAGAGCCATGGGTTCAGAAACCCATGCCTTTTGCTCCCAAACCATCCAAGAAAAAGGATGATGAGGATTTTGAGCGCTTTGCTGAAATGATTAGACCTATCTTTTTGCGTATGCGTTTGACTGATATGCTTAAAATGAATCCTTATGCTAAGTATATGAAAGAAATTGTTACAAATAAGAGAAAGATACCGGAAGCTGAAATTTCCACCATGCTCGCTAATTACACTTTTAAGGGTGGAATACCTAAGAAACTTGGAGATCCAGGAGTACCAACTATACCATGCTCCATTAAAAGAAACTATGTTAGAACTGCTTTATGTGATCTTGGAGCCGGTGTTAGTGTTATGCCTCTCTCTTTATATCGTAGACTTGATTTGAATAAGTTGACACCTACTGAAATATCTTTGCAAATGGCTGATAAATCAACTGCTATACCTGTCGGTATTTGTGAGGATGTGCCTGTTGTGGTTGCAAACGTTACTATTTTAACGCATTTTGTTGTTCTTGATATTCCCGAGGACGATAGTATGTCTATTATTCTTGGAAGACCCTTTTTGAATACTGCAGGGGCTGTTATTGATTGCAATAAAGGCAATCTCACTTTTCATGTTAATGGTAATGTGCATACGGTGCACTTTCCAAGGAAGCAACCTCAAGTCCACAGTATCAATTCTATTGGAAAAAATCCATCGATAATTATTGGAGGTTTTGAATTTCCTCTTCCTACTGTCAAAAAGATATATGATATTCTTATTGTTGGGGATGTGCATATCCCTGTTGAGGTGACATAGTGTTATTCGAAATTTCTCCGGTTCCACGTTATTCGGAATGAGTTTGTTAACAAGACTTGATCAACCTTGTTAGTGGATTCCTTTTGATGAGCATGAGATGGATGAAGTTAAAAAGCACAACCTTCTGTACCCTCCTTTTACTTTCTGTTATTTAGATTAAATAAAGCAAAAAAAGTATTTTCTGTCTGTTTTCTGAATTATCCATGAAATAAAAAATAGCCCGAAAATAAAAGTTCTTGAAATGCCCCGAAAATGAAATATGATTTTTTCTAGAATATTTGAGAATATCTGGCACTGAGAACACATCAGGGGGAGCAAGCACCTGGCCACGAGGGTCCAGGGCGCACCCACCCCCTCGGGCGCGCCCCCCTGCCTCGTGGGCCCATGGTGGCTCCCCTCCACTTATTCCAGCCACCACACATTCCTTCTTCCTCCCAAAAAAATCACTAACCAGCTCAAGCACGAGTTCTAGCTCATTTTGCCGTGATTTTTGATCTCCTAGCTGAAAGCTCCACTCACAAAACTACTTTGGGGGGATTGTTCTTCGGTATGTGACTCCTCCAATGGTCCAATCAGTTTTTGTTCTAGTGCTTTATTCATTGCAAATTTTTGCTGCTTAGGTGACCCTGTTCTTGAGCTTGCATGTCAAATTTAGTTGGTCCCAAGTAGTTCTAATGCATAATATAGTCTCTAGGAACTTGTGGGAGTGGTTACTATCAATTTTGTTGAGTTTAGTTCACTTTTATTTGAAGTTACTAAAATTTTCAGAGGAAGAAATATGTTTAGGAAAATGTACCAAGGTGGTCCTTCAAGGAAGCAAGGACCCAGGCTCGCAATACGCGATGCGGACGATGAACCACCGAGGGAAGCTCAAGTGCGGGCCTGTGAATGGTCGTCAGAGGACGTTATGGTTCGAGCAGGAATCAAGGAGGAATTTGACGCATATGTGTGTAACGCTGATCTTGGGAGCTTCAAGGCAGATAAGTGCCGCCAGTACCACTATCTCACTGATTCCTTTGTGAGAAGGTTTGAATTTTCATCATCACGCAATTCTCAAACTGTCCTGTTTGACCTTTATGAAAATTCTTATACTATGGACTTAGAGGATTTTAATACTGCATGCAAACTTCCACAATGGGGTAGCGCTAGTGAGCCTCGCAAATCTGAGTTTGTCCCTTAGTTTCCAATATGACCCCGCTGCCACGGGAGGGTAGGACAAAAGATGTCATGCAAGTTCTTTTCCATAAGCACGTATGACTATATTCGGAATACATGCCTACATTACATTGATGAATTGGAGCTAGTTCTGTGTCACCCTATGTTATAACTGTTGCATGAATAATCGCATTCGGCATAATTATCCATCACCGATCCAATGCCTACGAGCTTTTCACATATTGTTCTTCGCTTATTTACTTTTTCGTTGCTACTGTTGCAATCACTACGAAACTATCACCGTTACTTTTGCCACCGTTACCGTTACTTCCATACTACTTTGCTACTAAATACTTTGCTGCAGATATTAAGTTATCCAGGTGTGGTTGAATTGACAACTCAGCTGCTAATACTTGAGAATATTCTTTGGATCCCCTTGTGTTGAATCTATAAATTTGGGTTGAATACTCTACCCTCGAAAACTGTTGCGATCCCCTATACTTGTGGGTTATCAAGACTATTTTCTGGCATCGTTGCCGGGGAGCATAGCTCTATTCTTTGAGACACTTGGGATATATATCTGCTGGTCACTATGAGGAACTTGAAAGATGAGAAAACCAAAATTTATCCCTCAACTACGAGAGGAGGTAAGGAACTGCCATCTAGCTCTGCACTGGATTCACCTTCTGTTTTGAGTAAGCTTGCGACACCTAAACCTGCTTCTGCTATTAATTCTGATATGTCGCATGTTATTGATGATGCCACTTCTGCTATGCATGATACTTATGATGAAACTACTTCTATGCTTGATACTACTGTGCCACTTGGTGAATTTCTTGATGAACAACTGGCTAGGGCTAGAGAGAATGAAAATATTGAAACTGATTATATTGATGAAATTGATGATGAAGATTCTCCCCCTAGATATGAATTGCCTGTTGTGCCTGAAGGTTATGTTATGGATGAAGAAACTACTAGAGACTTTCTTGCTTGCAATGATAGAAGTGATCTTAAGAAATTATTAGCTAAGCTGAAAGAAAAATCTCTGAATGCTAGAATGAAATATGATCCTGCTTATGCTACTTCACCTATCTTTATTATTGATAAGGATTATGATTTCTCTATTGATAATGAGATAATTACTTTGGTTGAATCTGATCCTTTTTATGGTTATGAATCTGAAACTGTTGTCGCACATCTTACTAAATTAAATGATATAGCCACCCTGTTCACTAATGATGAGAAAACTCGCTATTATTATATCCTTCAATTATTTCCGTTCTCATTAAAGGGTGATGCTAAGATATGGTTTAATTCTCTTGATCCTGGTTGTGTGCGTAGTCCCCAGGATATGATTTATTACTTCTCTGCTAAATATTTCCCCGCTCATAAGAAACAAGCTGCTTTAAGGGAAATATACAATTTTGTGCAAATTGAAGAAGAGAGTCTCCCACAAGCTTGGGGGAGGCTTCTCCAATTACTTAATGCTTTGCCTGATCATCCTCTCAAGAAAAATGAAATACTTGATATCTTTTATAATGGACTAACCGATGCTTCCAGAGACCACCTGGATAGTTGTGCTGGTTGTGTTTTCAGGGAAAGAATAGTTGATCAAGCTGAAATTCTATTGAATAATATGTTGACCAATGAAAATAATTGGACACTTCCTGAACCAACTCCTAAGCCAACTCCGAAGAAAAGGGGTGTTCTATTTCTCAGTCTTGAAGATATGCAAGAGGCAAAGAAATCTATGATAGAAAAAGGTATAAAAGTTGAAGATGTTAAGAATTTACCTCCTGTTAAAGAAATACATGGTCTTAATTCATTACCTATTGAAGAAACACACCGTCTTGATAATCCGACACAGGTAGTAAAGGTAAATTCTCTCTATAGATATGATAAAGCCGAAATCCCTCCTGCAAAGTTTGCTAGCCAATGTTTGGATGAGTTTGATAATTTTATGGTTAAGCAAGAAGACTTCAATGCTTATTTTGGTAGAGAATTAAAACGCAATGCTTATATGATTGAACACTTGGGTGATTATATGTCTAGAGTTAAAGGTGAACTTAAACTCACTAGTAAACATGCCTCTATGGTTACCACTCAAGTAGAACAAGTACTTAAAGCTCAGAATGATTTGCTCAATGAATTGAATAGTAAGAATAATGACTTTGCTGTTAGAGTTGCAACTAGAGGGGGTAAAGTTACTCAGGAACCTTTGTATCCTGAGGGCCACCCTAAGAGAATTGAGGAGGACTCTCAAAGAAATAATCTAGATGCACCTAGTCCCTCTAAAAGGAAGAAAAATAAAAATGATAGGACTTTGCATGCTTCTAGTGAACCTGTTGTTGACACACCTGAGAATCCTAATGATATTTCTATTTCTGATGCTGAAACACAATCTGGTGATGAACATGAACCTAGTGATAATGTTAATGATGATGTTCATGTTGATGCTCAACCTAGCAATAACAAGGATGTAGAAATTGAACCTGCTGTTGATCTTGATAACCCACAATCAAAGAATCAACGTTATGATAAGAGAGACTTTGTTGCTAGGAAACACGGTAAAGAAAGAGAGCCATGGGTTCAGAAACCCATGCCTTTTGCTCCCAAACCATCCAAGAAAAAGGATGATGAGGATTTTGAGCGCTTTGCTGAAATGATTAGACCTATCTTTTTGCGTATGCGTTTGACTGATATGCTTAAAATGAATCCTTATGCTAAGTATATGAAAGAAATTGTTACAAATAAGAGAAAGATACCGGAAGCTGAAATTTCCACCATGCTCGCTAATTACACTTTTAAGGGTGGAATACCTAAGAAACTTGGAGATCCAGGAGTACCAACTATACCATGCTCCATTAAAAGAAACTATGTTAGAACTACTTTATGTGATCTTGGAGCCAGTGTTAGTGTTATGCCTCTCTCTTTATATCGTAGACTTGATTTGAATAAGTTGACACCTACTGAAATATCTTTGCAAATGGCTGATAAATCAACTGCTATACCTGTCGGTATTTGTGAGGATGTGCCTGTTGTGGTTGCAAACGTTACTATTTTAACGCATTTTGTTATTCTTGATATTCCCGAGGACGATAGTATGTCTATTATTCTTGGAAGACCCTTTTTGAATACTACAGGGGCTGTTATTGATTGCAATAAAGGCAATCTCACTTTTCATGTTAATGGTAATGAGCATACGGTGCACTTTCCAAGGAAGCAACCTCAAGTCCACAGTATCAATTCTATTGGAAAAAATCCATCGATTATTATTGGAGGTTTTGAATTTCCTCTTCCTACTGTCAAAAAGAGATATGATATTCTTATTGTTGGGGATGTGCATATCCCTGTTGAGGTAACATAGTGTTATTCGAAATTTCTCTGGTTCCACGTTATTCGGAATGAGTTTGTTAACAAGACTTGATCAACCTTGTTAGTGGATTCCTTTTGATGAGCATGAGATGGATGAAGTTAGAAAGCACAACCTTCTGTACCCTCCTTTTACTTTCTGTTATTTAGATTAAATAAAGCAAAAAAAGTAAAAAAAATAGCCCGAAAATAAAAGTTCTTGAAATGCCCCGAAAAGGAAATATGATTTTTTTCTAGAATATTTGAGAATATCTGGCACTGAGAACACATCAGGAGGAGCAAGCACCTGGCCATGAGGGTCCAGGGCACGCCCACCCCCTCGGGCGCGCCCCCCTGCCTCGTGGGCCCATGGTGGCTCCCCTCCACTTATTCCAGCCACCACACATTCCTTCTTCCTCCCAAAAAAATCACTAACCAGCTCAAGCACGAGTTCTAGCTCATTTTGCCGTGATTTTTGATCTCCTAGCTCAAAGCTCCACTCACAAAACTACTTTGGGGGGATTGTTCTTCGGTATGTGACTCCTCCAATGGTCCAATCAGTTTTTGTTCTAGTGCTTTATTCATTGCAAATTTTTGCTGCTTAGGTGACCCTGTTCTTGAGCTTGCATGTCAAATTTAGTTGGTCCCAAGTAGTTATAATGCATAATATAGTCTCTAGGAACTTGTGGGAGTGGTTACTATCAATTTTGTTGAGTTTAGTTCACTTTTATTTGAAGTTACTAAAATTTTCAGAGGAAGAAATATGTTTAGGAAAATGTACCAAGGTGGTCCTTCAAGGAAGCAAGGACCCAGGCTCGCAATACGCGATGCGGACGATGAACCACCGAGGGAAGCTCAAGTGCGGGCCTGTGAATGGTCGTCAGAGGACGTTATGGTTCGAGCAGGAATCAAGGAGGAATTTGACGCATATGTGTGTAACGCTGATCTTGGGAGCTTCAAGGCAGATAAGTGCCGCCAGTACCACTATCTCACTGATTCCTTTGTGAGAAGGTTTGAATTTTCATCATCACGCAATTCTCAAACTGTCCTGTTTGACCTTTATGAAAATTCTTATACTATGGACTTAGAGGATTTTAATACTGCATGCAAACTTCCACAATGGGGTAGCGCTAGTGAGCCTCGCAAATCTGAGTTTGTCCCTTAGTTTCCAATATGACCCCCTTGCCACGGGAGGGTAGGACAAAAGATGTCATGCAAGTTCTTTTCCATAAGCACGTATGACTATATTCGGAATACATGCCTACATTACATTGATGAATTGGAGCTAGTTCTGTGTCACCCTATGTTATAACTGTTGCATGAATAATCGCATTCGGCATAATTCTCCATCACCGATCCAATGCCTACGAGCTTTTCACATATTGTTCTTCGCTTATTTACTTTTTCGTTGCTACTGTTGCAATCACTACAAAACTATCACCGTTACTTTTGCCACCGTTACCGTTACTTCCATACTACTTTGCTACTAAATACTTTGCTGCAGATATTAAGTTATCCAGGTGTGGTTGAATTGACAACTCAGCTGCTAATACTTGAGAATATTCTTTGGATCCCCTTGTGTTGAATCTATAAATTTGGGTTGAATACTCTACCCTCGAAAACTGTTGCGATCCCCTATACTTGTGGGTTATCAAGACTATTTTCTGGCGTCGTTGCCGGGGAGCATAGCTCTATTCTTTGAGACACTTGGGATATATATCTGCTGGTCACTATGAGGAACTTGAAAGATGAGAAAACCAAAATTTATCCCTCAACTACGAGAGGAGGTAAGGAACTGCCATCTAGCTCTGCACTGGATTCACCTTCTGTTTTGAGTAAGCTTGCGACACCTAAACCTGCTTCTGCTATTAATTCTGATATGTCGCATGTTATTGATGATGCCACTTCTGCTATGCATGATACTTATGATGAAACTACTTCTATGCTTGATACTACTGTGCCACTTGGTGAATTTCTTGATGAACAACTGGCTAGGGCTAGAGAGAATGAAATTATTGAAACTGATAATATTGATGAAAGTGATGATGAAGATTCTCCCCCTAGATATGAATTGCCTGTTGTGCCTGAGGGTTATGTTATGGATGAAGAAACTGCTAGAGACTTTCTTGCTTGCAATGATAGAAGTGATCTTAAAAAAATATTAGCTAAGCTTAAAGAAAAATCTTTGAATGCTAGAATGAAATATGATTCTGCTTATGCTACTTCACCTATCTTTGTTACTGATAAGGATTATGATTTCTCTGTTGATCCTGAGATAATTACTTTGGTTGAATCTGATCCTTTTTATGGCTATGAATCTGAAACTGTTGTGGCACATCTTACTAAATTAAATGATATAGCCACCCTGTTCACTAATGATGAGAAAACTCGCTACTATTATATCCTTAAATTATTTCCGTTCTCATTAAAGGGTGATGCTAAGATATGGTTTAATTCTCTTGATCCTGGTTGTGTGCGTAGTCCCCAGGATATGATTTATTACTTCTCTGCTAAATATTTCCCTGCTCATAAGAAACAAGCTGCTTTAAGGGAAATATATAATTTTGTGCAAATTGAAGAAGAGAGTCTCCCACTAGCTTGGGGGAGGATTCTCCAATTACTTAATGCTTTGCCTGATCATCCTCTCAAGAAAAATGAAATACTTGATACCTTTTATAATGGACTAACCGATGCTTCCAGAGACCACCTGGATAGTTGTGCTGGTTGTGTTTTCAGGGAAAGAACAGTTGATCAAGCTGAAATTCTATTGAATAATATGTTGACCAATGAAAATAATTGGACACTTCCTGAACCAACTCCTAAGCCAACTCCGAAGAAAAGGGGTATTCTATTTCTCAGTCCTGAAGATATGCAAGAGGCAAAGAAATCTATGAAAGAAAAAGGTATAAAAGCTGAAGATGTTAAGAATTTACCTCCTGTTGAAGAAATACATGGTCTTAATTCATCACCTATTGAAGAAACACATGGTCTTGATAACCCGACACAGGTAGTAAAGGTAAATTCTCTCTATAGATATGATAAAGCTGAAATCCCTCCTGCTAAGTTTGCTAGCCAATGTTTGGATGAGTTGATAACTTTATGGTTAAGCAAGAAGACTTCAATGCTTATTTTGGTAGAGAATTAAAACGCAATGCTTATATGATTGAACACTTGGGTGATTATATGTCTAGAGTTAAAGGTGAACTTAAACTCATTAGTAAACATGCTTCTATGGTTACCACTCAAGTAGAAGAAGTACTTAAAGCTCAGAATGATTTGCTCAATGAATTGAATAGTAAGAATAATGACTTCACTGTTAGAGTTGCAACTAGAGGGGGTAAAGTGACTCAGGAACCTTTGTATCCTGAGGGCCACCCTAAGAGAATTGAGCAGGACTCTCAAAGAAATAATCTAGATGCACCTAGTCCCTCTAAAAGGAAGAAGAATAAAAATGATAGGACTTTGCATGCTTCTAGTGAACCTGTTGTTGACACACCTGAGAATCCTAATGATATTTCTATTTCTGATGCTGAAACACAATCTGGTGATGAACATGAACCTAGTGATAATGTTAATGATGATGTTCATGTTGATGCTCAACCTAGCAATAACAATGATGTAGAAATTGAACCTGCTGTTGATCTTGATAACCCACAATCAAAGAATCAATGTTATGATAAGAGAGACTTTGTTGCTAGGAAACACGGTAAAGAAAGAGAGCCATGGGTTCAGAAACCCATGCCTTTTGCTCCCAAACCATCCAAGAAAAAGGATGATGAGGATTTTGAGCGCTTTGCTGAAATGATTAGACCTATCTTTTTGCGTATGCGTTTGACTGATATGCTTAAAATGAATCCTTATGCTAAGTATATGAAAGAAATTTTTACAAATAAGAGAAAGATACCGGAAGCTGAAATTTCCACCATGCTCGCTAATTACACTTTTAAGGGTGGAATACCTAAGAAACTTGGAGATCCAGGAGTACCAACTATACCATGCTCCATTAAAAGAAACTATGTTAGAACTGCTTTATGTGATCTTGGAGCCGGTGTTAGTGTTATGCCTCTCTCTTTATATCGTAGACTTGATTTGAATAAGTTGACACCTACTGAAATATCTTTGCAAATGGCTGATAAATCAACTGCTATACCTGTCGGTATTTGTGAGGATGTGCCTGTTGTGGTTGCAAACGTTACTATTTTAACGGACTTTTGTTATTCTTGATATTCCCGAGGACGATAGTATGTCTATTATTCTTGGAAGACCCTTTTTGAATACTGCAGGGGCTGTTATTGATTGCAATAAAGGCAATGTCACTTTTCATGTTAATGGTAATGAGCATACGGTACACTTTCCAAGGAAACAACCTCAAGTCCACAGTATCAATTCTATTGGAAAAATTCCATCGATTATTATTGGAGGTTTTGAATTTCCTCTTCCTACTGTCAAAAAGAGATATGATATTCTTATTGTTGGGGATGTGCATATCCCTGTTGAGGTAACATAGTGTTATTCGAAATTTCTCCGGTTCCACGTTATTCGGAATGAGTTTGTTAACAAGACTTGATCAACCTTGTTAGTGGATTCCTTTTGATGAGCATGAGATGGATGAAGTTAGAAAGCACAACCTTCTGTACCCTCCTTTTACTTTCTGTTATTTAGTTTAAATAAAGCAAAAAAAGTATTTTCTGTCTGTTTTCTGAATTATCCGTGAAATAAAAAAATAGCCCGAAAATAAAAGTTCTTGAAATGCCCCGAAAATGAAATATGATTTTTTTTCTAGAATATTTGAGAATATCTGGCACTGAGAACACATCAGGGGGAGCAAGCACCTGGCCACGAGGGTCCAGGGCGCGCCCACCCCCTCGGGCGCGCCCCCCTGCCTCGTGGGCCCATGGTGGCTCCCCTCCACTTTCCAGCCACCACACATTCCTTCTTCCTCCCAAAAAAAATCACTAACCAGCTCAAGCATGAGTTCTAGCTCATTTTGCCACGATTTTTGATCTCCTAGCTCAAAGCTCCACTCACAAAACTACTTTGGGGGGATTGTTCTTCGGTATGTGACTCCTCCAATGGTCCAATCAGTTTTTGTTCTAGTGCTTTATTCATTGCAAATTTTTGCTGCTTAGGTGACCCTGTTCTTGAGCTTGCATGTCAAATTTAGTTGGTCCCAAGTAGTTCTAATGCATAATATAGTCTCTAGGAACTTGTGGGAGTGGTTACTATCAATTTTGTTGAGTTTAGTTCACTTTTATTTGAAGTTACTAAAATTAGAGGAAGAAATATGTTTAGGAAAATGTACCAAGGTTGTCCTTCAAGGAAGCAAGGACCCAGGCTTGCAGTACGCGATGCGGACGATGAACCACCGAGGGAAGCTCAAGTGCGGGCCTGTGAATGGTCGTCAGAGGACTTTATGGTTCGAGCAGGAATCAAGGAGGAATTTGACGCATATGTGTGTAACGCTGATCTTGGGAGCTTCAAGGCAGATAAGTGCCGCCAGTACCACTATCTCACTGATTCCTTTGTGAGAAGGTTTGAATTTTCATCATCACGCAATTCTCAAACTGTCCTGTTTGATCTTTATGAAAATTCTTATACTATGGACTTAGAGGATTTTAATACTGCATGCAAACTTCCACAATGGGGTAGCGCTAGTGAGCCTCGCAAATCTGAGTTTAGAGATTTTCTTGCTAGTATAACTGTGGGAGAGTCGAGAGATATAACACAAGCTACCATAGGGAGCATTCATTTTCCTGCTATACATTATTTTGCTCTCTTCATAGGTAGGTGCATAAATGGTAAGGATGAAGCATGTCATATGTGTGTCCCTGACCTCAGTGTTCTCAGGAGTGCTGTATTAGGAGATAAACATTATAATTTGGGAGCCATTGTTACACGTAGGTTGCATAATAACAGAATTAATGGAGATTTCTTTGGTGGAATTTATGCAACCCGTTTAGCTAATTTTCTTGATATACCCATACGTGAGTATGATGTTGAGTTGCCTCCTGTTTATTTAGATTATGAGGCTATGGTTTGTCATTAGTTTGTTGAGAGGAACGATCAATTCCTCCAGTACCGACTAATCTTTGACAGATGACGCACCTATCACGTCGCTCTCCCTGCTCCTACTTTCTTTGACTTTCAGGCAAAAGGGAGATATGTTATAACTAGGGAGGAGGCAAACGAGTACGAGAGGAGGACTGAGATAGCTCGCCTTCAAGCTGCAGCCCATCATGCAATAGCCGCTGCATCTCAGTACGACCCCAACTACAACTTTGGATATCCGCCAGGCCAGCCGTGGCCATAGACCAACTTAGGCCAAAAGCCTAAGCTTGGGGGAGTACGTATTTCTCACCGACATTACATTCATGTTCACACACTCATGCTAGTTATCGGTGCTCATACTTTTTCATTGTACTATCCATGCTAGTTTATTTTTCTTTTTGTCGCTTTCCTCTTGTGTGTTTGATAAACCTTAAGAAAAACAAAAAAATTAGTTGTAGCTTTTAGATAGTTTACTTTCCATGCTTGTAGTAGTAATTAAAAAGAAAACCCAAAAAAATCATGTTCTTCTTTTGTTTGTTGGGAGCTTTCCCGTGTAAATAGTTTTATTTCTTTTATTTTCTTTGGGGGTCGATAGGAGAAGACCATAATGAAAATGTTGAAGTGGCTCTCATATACACTATTGTTGATTTAACCAAGAGCCCATATTGCCTTGTCTTCTCCTGTGTATTGAATGCTCGTAGATTCCAGCTTAGTCCAATGCACGTGCACTATTATTATTATCCACATCGTTCGGTCGTGCAAGTGAAAGGCAATAATGACGATATATGATGGACTGATTGAGATGAGAGAAGCTGGTATGAACTCGACCTCTCTTGTTTTTGTAAATATGATTAGTTCATCATTCCTGATTCAGCCTATTATGAATAAATATGTTTGCAATGACAATTAGAGATTATAGTTGCTTATGCCATGCTTATTGAGCTAGGAGTTTATAATGGTTTACGTTGCATGCCAACATGCTATTAAAATGGTTGTGATGTGGTATGATAGGGTGGTATCCTCCTTTGAATGATTCAAGTGACTGGACTTGGCACATGTTCACACATGTAGTTGAAACAAAATCAACACAGCCTTCACAATGTATATGTTCATGGTGGATTATATCCTTCTCATGCTTGCACTCAATGTTTATTAATTTTAATGCAGGTTCGTGACTGTTGTCGCTCTCTAGTTGGTCACTTCCCAGTCATTTTCTAGCCTTCACTTGTACTAAGTGGGAATATTGCTTGTGCATCCAATCCCTTAAACCCCAAAGTTATTCCATATGAGTCCACTATACCTTCCTATATGCGGTATCTACCTGCCGTTCCAAGTAAATTTGTATGTGCCAAACTCTAAACCTTCAAATAAAATTCTGTTTTGCATGCTCGAATAGCTCATGTATCAACTAGGGTTGTCTGTATCTTCCATGCTAGGCGGGTTATTCTCAAGAGGAGTGGACTCCGCTCCTCACTCACGAGAAAATGGCTGGTCATCGGGATGCCTAGTCCCATGCTTTATGCAAATCAAATAAAAATAATTGCAAACAAAACTCCCCCGGGACTCTTGTTAGTTGGAGGCACTTGTTGTTTCGAGCAAGCCATGGATTGATGCTTGTTGGTGGAGGGGGAGTATAAACTTTACCATTCTGTTTAGGAACCGCCTATAATGTGAGTAGCATGGAAGATATCAAGATCTCTCGGTTGTTATGTTGACAATGAAAGTATGCCGCTCAAAATATTATTTATCTCTACTTTAAAATCGAGCTCTGGCATCTCTACAAATCCCTGCTTCCCTCTGCGAAGGGCCTATCTATTTACTTTTATGTTGAGCCATCACCCACTTATTAAAAAGCACCAGCTGGAGAGCACCGCTGTCATTTGGATCCATTACTATTAATTTATATTGAGTATGACTATGACTGGATCTCTTTTACCATAAACTACAATGTTTAGTCAGTCCTTGATCTTCAAAGGTGCTCTGCATTTATGTTTTGCGGTCTCAGAAAGGGCTAGCGAGATACCATCTTGTTATATCATATCATGATTGTTTTGAGAAAGTGTTGTCATCCGAGATTTATTATTATTGCTCGCTAGTTGATTATCTCATTGACATGAGTAAACATGAGACCTAAGTGTTATTGTGAATATGGTTAGTTCATAATCTTTGCTGAAAACTTGAATGCTGGCTTTACATATTTACAACAACAAGAGCAAACAGAGTTTGTAAAAGTTTTTCTTTATCACTTTTAGTTTATCAACTGAATTGCTTGAGGACAAGCAAAGGTTTAAGCTTGGGGGAGTTGATACGTCTCCATCGTATCTACTTTTCCAAACACTTTTGCCCTTGTTTTGGACTCTAACTTGCATGATTTGAATGGAACTAACCCGGACTGACGCTGTTTTCAGCAGAATTGCCATGGTGTTATTTTTGTGCAGAAACAAAAGTTCTCGGAATGACCTGAAAATCAACGGAGAATTATTTTGGAATTAATAAAAAATATTGGCGAAAGAATCAAGGCCAGGGGGCCCACACCCTGTCCACGAGGGTGGGAGGCGCGCCTGCCCCCCTGGGCGCGCTGCCTCGTGGGCCCCCTGGAGCTCCATCGACCTCAACTCCAACTCTATATATTCACGTTCGGGGAGAAAAAAATCAGAGAGAAGGATTCATCGCGTTTTATGATATGGAGCCGCCGCCAAGCCCTAATCTCTCTCGGGAGGGCTGATCTGGAGTCCGTTCGGGGCTCTGGAGAGGGGAATCCGTCGCCATCGTCATCATCAACCATCCTCCATCACCAATTTCATGATGCTCACCGCCGTGCGTGAGTAATTCCATCATAGGCTTGCTGGACGATGATGGGTTGGATGAGATTAATCATGTAACCGAGTTAGTTTTGTTAGGGTTTGATCCCTAGTATCCACTATGTTCTGAGATTGATGTTGCTATGACTTTGCTATGCTTAATGCTTGTCACTAGGGCCCGAGTGCCATGATTTCAGATCTGAACCTATTATGTTCTCATGAATATATGTGAGTTCTTGATCCTATCTTGCAAGTCTATAGTCACCTACTATGTGTTATGATCCGGCAACCCCGAAGTGACAATAATCAGGACCACTCCCGGTGATGACCGTAGTTTGAGGAGTTCATGTATTCACTATGTTTTAATGCTTTGGTCCAGTACTCTATTAAAAGGAGGCCTTAATATCCCTTAGTTTCCAATAGGACCCCGCTGCCACGGGAGGGTAGGACAAAAGATGTCATGCAAGTTCTTTCCCATAAGCAGGTATGACTATATTCGGAATACATGCCTACATTTCATTGATGAATTGGAGCTAGTTCTGTATCACCCTATGTTATAACTGTTGCATGAATAATCGCATCCGGCATAATTCTCCATCACCGATCCAATGCCTACGAGCTTTTCACATATTGTTCTTAGCTTATTTACTTTTCCGTTGCTACTGTTACAATCACTACAAAACTATCACCGTTACTTTTGCCACCGTTATCGTTACTTCCATACTACTTTGCTACTAAATACTTTGCTGCAGATATTAAGTTATCCAGGTGTGGTTGAATTGACAACTCAGCTTCTAATACTTGAGAATATTCTTTGGCTCCCCTTGTGTCGAATCAATAAATTTGGGTTGAATACTCTACCCTCGAAAATTGTTGTGATCCCCTATACTTGTGGGTTATCAAGACTATTTTCTGGTGCCGTTGCCGGGGAGCATAGCTCTATTCTTTGAGTCACCTGGGATTTATCTGCTGGTCACTATGAGGAACTTGAAAGACGAGAAAACCAAAATTTATCCCTCAACTACGAGGGGAGGTAAGGAACTGCCATCTAGCTTTACACTGGATTCACCTTCTGTTTTGAGTAAGTTTGCGACACCTAAACCTGCTTCTGCTATTAATTCTGATATGTCGCATGTTATTGATGATGCCACTTCTGCTATGCATGATACTTATGATGAAACTACTTCTATGCTTGATACTACTGTGCCACTTGGTGAATTCTGTCGATCCTCGTCCCATCGCTTCGTCGTCCCCATGGCGGACGCTCGCCGAGCTCGCGCTGAGCGCCGGGCCGCCCTCGCCGCCCGCGTTGCTCAGACGACTCCTGTCGGCGGGCCACCCCATCGTTGTCCGTCGCCTGATGCCAACGCCGCCACTGGCCGGGCGGGGAACGAGCAGCAAGCGTCCTCGTTGCACCCCTCGGTGCGGCGGGACGGCCGCACCGCCACTCCGTCGCTGACCCCAGCCGGCTCGTCGTCTCACGCTCGTCGCGCTCCCACGAACGCGCAGGCCGTGCTGTGCATGGCACACGAACTCCTGCGCTACCGCCCCATCGACGACCTCTACGAGGATTGGCTGGACCGCATCGACGAGCTTGTCAGTGCCGCAGTGGGCTCCCTCGCGCCGTCCCTCTCGCTGCCTCGCCCTCCACCAACTGCGGGTGACGTGGCTCATGGAGCGCCACTGCCACCACCTCCGCTCCAAGGCGGCGTCCTGGCACCAAGGCGTGCGCCCCCCCGGCGCGACCCGCCGGGTCAGGCACCCGTGTGCGAAGAAGGAAGCTACCAAGAAGTTCCTCGTCCACAAGAAAACGCTCCCGCGCTCCCGGCACCACTGCGACAAGACCGTGCACCGCCTGCGGTGGTGGTGCGCGGACATCAAGGGCAGGCTCCACATCAGCAAAGGGTCCCGGTGGCCACCGCCGGCTGTCGCGCCTTCACTCCTAAGCTGCATAGCGTTGCATGGCCGGGCAAGTTCAAGCCAGACCTGCCTCCTTGCTACGACGGCACCCCTGACCCCACGGAGTTCCTGCAGCTCTACGAACTGAGCATCGAGGGGCCAACGAGGACGAAAAAGTCATGGCGAACTGGTTCCCCATGGCTCTCAAGGATGGCGCCCACTCGTGGCTCCTAAACCTGCCTCCGGGCTCCATCTCCTCCTGGAACGAGATGTGCGACCGCTTTGTCGCCAACTTCCAGGGCACTCACGACCGCCCTCTGGCTGCGGGTGACCTATGCCGCGTCAAGCAGCAGCCAGGGGAGACCCTCCAGAAGTACATCCAGCGCTTCAACAACGTTCGCCTCAAGATCCCCAAGGTGACAGACGAGGCCATCATCTCTGCGTTTTTCAATGGCGTCCGCGACGTTAAGATGAAGGAGGAGCTCACCATCCACGAGGAGCTCTACATGTCCTTGGAGTTGTTCAACCTGGCGACCAAGTGCGCAAGGGCTGAGGAAGGGCGCCTTTCCCTCCTCGAGCTCCCAGCTACCGACCTGGAGGAGAAGAAAGCCAAGGCCAAGGACGTGAAGCGTAAGGGAGCAGCCGTGCTTGCGGTGGAGCCAGACATGAAGCGCGACCGCGACCAGCCCGAGTCGTCCAAGAGCAGCCGGCCGTTCTGCGCCTTCCACAACGTTCTCAGCCACAACACCAACGACTGTCAAGAGCTCTGGGCCATTCGGGATGGACGCCTCGGTCGACGCCCCAAGCACAACGACCAGGGCTACGGCCGAGGAGGATGTGACGCCCTCGATTCAATCGTACACTAATCATACACGCAAATGTGTACGATCAAGATAAAGGACTCAAGGGAAGATATCACAACACAACTCTAGACACCAATTAAAATAATACAAGCTTTATATTACAAGCCAGGGGCCTCGAGGGCTCGAATACACAAGAGTCAGCGGAAGCAACAATATCTGAGTACAGACATGAGTTAGACAAGTTTGCCTTAAGAAGGCTAGCACAAAAGCAACATCGGTCGAAAAGGCAAGGCCTCCTGCCTGGGAGCCTCCTAACTACTCCTGGTCGTCGGCGGCCTCCATTTAGTAGTAAGCATCGGCGGTGGCATCTGGCTCCTGGGCTCCGACATCTGGTTGCATCAACCGGAAAGAAGAAGAAAGGAGGAAAAGGGGGAGCAAAGCAACCGTGAGTACTCATCCAAAGTACTCGCAAGCAAGGAACTACACTACATATGCATCGGTATCAATGAAATGGGCTGTATATGTGGACTGAACTGCAGAAATGCCAGAATAGAGGGAGAACCTAGTCCTATCGAAGACTAGCATCTTCTGGAAACCACTATCTTGCAGCAACAGGAGGGGGTAGAGTAGCATAAAGTAAAGTAGTAGTAGTGTTATCAACCTCGGCCAGAGATCCTTTCTCGACTCCCTGCGAGAAAGCAATCCCAGATCCATACTATCCAGTTGTCATCACAATCCAATTCTCATCACAAGTATCAAGTTCTAGTTGTATCGATCGGGATACAACTCCAAGTGTCCGTTACCGTAGGACAGGCTATCGATAGATGTTTTCTTCCCTGCAGGGGTGCACCAACTTACCCACCACGCTCGATTAACTCCGGCCGAACACACTTTCCTGGGTCATGCCCGGCCTCGGCCAAACAATACGCCGCAACCCGACCTAGGCTTAATAGAGAGGTCAAGCACGCCGGACTAAACCTATGCCCCCAGGGGTCATGGGCCATTGCACCGGGAACTCCTGCACGTTGCGTGGGCGGCCGTTGAGCAGATCTAGCTACCTCCTTCAACAAGGCAGGTGCTGACGCGGTCTAAATCGGCGCGCGCCGCTCAGTCGCTGACGTCTATTAAGCTTTGGCTGATGCATACGACGCAGAACGCCCATACTATGCCCACGTGATGGTTACTGCTATCAGGCCAGAGGCCCCTCGGATCAAATATCCAAATCGTAGTGGATTAGGAACGCGCGGTAACAAGCAGAGACTCATGAAAGATGTGACCCTGTTGCCTCGTCTCGAGGACTTGCGGCAAGGGCTAGGAATGCCCGGCCACGCCTCATAATTATCTCGCGGGCACCCTCCAGGTCAACCCGACTCCTCATCACTCGCAAATATGCTCGCGTGGGTACCCCTCAGGGCCGACCCGTCTTTAGTAACAGGGTTCAGTGTAAAGTCATAGTAACCATAGTAACCGTGTGTCCAAACATCAAGGAGAAAACCCGAGGAATCACCCCCGGTGAATTCCACTCGATGTAATCATCAAGGTGAACTAAGAGGAACCACCCCCGAGGTTCACACTTGAGGGGTTGCACGACAGAGTCGTATCGGAAGTGGTTAAGGCGGAATCACCCCTGATGACCACAACCGAATAGCTACACTACAGGGTTAACATCAGAAGTGCTATAGAGGTCTCACCCTCGACACTCGATAGTAACCCAGTAGTGTCGAGCTACTAAGGGGAAAGTGATGTGCGGTGCCGGGGCCTGGTCTTCGATCCCGTTGATCGGGTCTTCAATGATGAAGCAGGGGCAACAAGGACAAGGTGGGGGTCACTGATGGTTCACTAACCAACCTATACTAAGCAGTTTATGATAAGCAGGTAGGTAACATTGAGCAGGTTACAAAAGCAGGCTATGCATCAGAATAGGAGCAAACAATAACAGTAGCAAAATCTAATGCAAGCATGAGAGAATGGAATGGGCGATATCGGGATGACCAAAGGGGGGCTTGCCTGGTTGCTCAGACAAGAAGGAGGGGTCGTTGGTGATGTAGTCGATCACAGTGGCATTGGCAGCAGCCACGGGGTCTACCGAAGAGAAGAGGGGGGAGAAATAGTAAATACATAACAAGCAAGTGCATAACAGGATAACAGGCAGAGCTAGACGTGTTCTAACGCGGTGCTACACGATACCGGCGAAGGGGGAAGTCAACTGGGAATGTTTTCCCGGTTCCGGGCCTGTGTCAAACAGATGACTGGAGGGGGAATGTTCCATGTTCAGCATGCTAGGGCCATGTGACAGATAAACAGGTCGCGCATACGGATTCGTCTCGTTTTTCTGAGCAACTTTCATATAGAAAACATTTTCATCCGAGTTACGGTTTATTTACTACGAATTTCAAAAGATTTTAGCATTTCTAGAAATTATTTAAATTAACAGAAATGGAATTATGACGTCAGCATTGCATGGGGATGACGTCAGCAGTCAACAGACTCGCTGACCAGGGTCAAATCTGACCTGTGGGTCCAGTGGGACCCACATGTCAGCCTCTGCTAGTCTAACCGTAATTTAAACCAAACTAACAGCCTAATTAGAGGGGTGGGCCCCCGGATCAGTGACTAACTAATTACTGATTAATTAACAGATTTTAGTTAGTAGATTTATTTGTTTTTAAAATGTTTTAAACAAGTGGGGCCCACACGTCAGTCTCACTGGGCAGCCCAGTCAGCAGTTGACTGGGTCAACCCAGTCAACTGGGCCATCAGGGCCCACTGGTCAGCGACCCAGGGGCGGGGCCCACTGAGCCACGTTGGCGTCGGCGCCACAGAGAGCTCCGGCGAGCCTCTCCCGCGGCAGCCCTTCGCCGGAGACGGCCGGAAAACGAGCACAGTGCTCCGTTTGACATCCGGCAGGTGAGTTCGAACGCCCGCGGCAGCGCGCGTTGGGCGGCGGTGGTTGCGCGAGTGGGGGAGGACGGGACCGACGGCGGTGGCGAGCATGGGCGGAGGCGGCGTTCGGGACCTCGTCGGGATCGCGCTACGGGGCATGGGGAGGGTTGCGCGTGGGCGTGTTGGAAAGCACGTGCGACAGAGAGGCGATCTGCAGCGGAGGTGTGGCCGGAGGAGCACCGTAGCGACGACAGCGTGCTCATCGGCAGACGGCGGCGCTCGGGAGCGAAGACGATTGGTGATGCGGGCGCGCTAGCGAGCAAATAAAAAGCCAGGCGGCCTCTACGCGACGCGACGAGCGTGAAGGTGGCACGCACGGGACTCAAAGGTCACCGTGGCTATGCCGGCGACAAGCGCGAGCGGCGGAGTGTTCGGTCGTCGGTGGCATCGGCGGCTACAAAACGTGGGAGAGCTTACGGAGAGGTGGACGAGAAGCGGGAGCCCACAGCGGAGCCGTAGGGAGTGGCAATGAGCTCGGGGAGGGCGCGAGGTAGCCGGAATCGGCGACGAACGCCGGTGATCCGAAGGTTGAAGACGAGCTCGTTCCGGTCGGAGTAGAGGCGCTCGGCTCGATCCCGATGGCGTAGGCAACGTAGACGATGATGAGGAAGACGGTGAGCTCCAGGTCGAGGCGCGGGAGGCATGGTGGCCACGGGATCGAGCGGCGACGGCGGCGAGCGTTTCGGCTGAGGTGGGGAACGAGAGAGGGACAGGCGCGCGGGGGCGAATGGATGAGGATGATGAGAGGGGAGGCCATGGTGGAGATCTTATCCACCCCGACGGCCTGTAGCGATGCGGGGCGGCTAGCGGGTGCGGTGGCGACGGTGAACAGCTTCGGGCGCGGGCGCGGGAGGTGACGCGGGGAGGAGGGAGGCGTCGACGACTCTGCTGGGCTAGGCATGCACACTGTGCACGAAGGCCCAGCTAACAGTGGCCCTTTTCTTTTCCTTTAATTCTTTTCTGTTTTCATTTAACAGTAGCCCTTTGCATTTTCTTTTGCATTAATTATCTTTTGCAAAAATGTGCCACTGGTGAAAACAAATACTAGGGTCAGTGGTGCACTGCCACCATAAGCTTGGGAATTATTTGAATCCATTTGGGATTTTCATAATTGGAATAGCATTTTAAAGTGTTGGAATGGCACTGTCTTAATTGCTATAGTCCATCTTGGCTTGAAGATGGTGTTGTTTTCCTTAACAATCATTTGTTATGGAATTTTGGCTAAAAGATGAACTATTTTGCAGCAACTTTTGTGCAACTTCAAATTTCACTTGCAATTTGAATTAGATTCCAAAGTGGGATTTCAAATGATATTTGAGTCAAAGGTGATCAAGCAATGCTTAGCAAAGTGATTATCTTAATCACAGAGGGTTACTGTAGCATGACACTAGGGGTGTTACAAATCTCCTCCACTACAAGAAATCTCATCCCGAGATTTAAGTGGGGAAGTAACTTCGGGAGAACTGACCCTTATAGGGTTAATTATCTGGTGAACAAATGCAGGGAATGTGACAGGAGTATCTCTCAAGTTGAAATTTAAGAAAACGTCGAGAGCAAAATATGAAGGTACAATAAGAAGTTTCAAGCGAATGGACAAACGATCGATACCTGAACAGAGTGTGAGAAGGGTTCAGAGTATTGGGAATAGATCATCACTCGAAGGGTGGCTCGCGATAGCACACAAAGCCAAGAGCATAAGATACTTCGGCATCAAGGTTGTACAGGAGAGTCAGGCTTCGATCCTGTGGAACTATGGGTTATGGGCCCACCATGTGGGTTAAAAGTAGAAAGAGTGGTGACATGTTACACGGTTATGATAGAAAGCTTTGTCGGAGGATAGTCTGTCAGTTATGTTGGCAACCATGTTGGTACCAAGGGCGAGGGACGAAGAGAACCATTTTCCTGCTCGTTGAAACGAGGCGGACCAATAGGTAAAGTTCTCGTCCATCGGTGGTTACCGGAATGTCATCAACAATAGTAACAGGGTCTTACTGATAGAGTTGTACACCGAGGTGCTTACTTAAGCAGGGATTTATCTCTTCTCAGACAAGTTCGATTACAAGAAAGGTGGAATAAAACAATGGAAAGGAATATGTGATTATTATGATAATCAGACCGATGGAAAGGAAAGGTGTTTATACCCAAGTATTAGAGTATAACTTTCCCAAGGAAAGGCAGAGCATGATAGGGCTCCAAGTATTAAACCATTTAGACAAAGAGGCAAGGAATTTATGAGGCTTTCCCATACAACAGTGTTTCGATAATTGATCGAGAACAGTTAGCATGGCGCTCCCAATGTTCTTGTTGATGATCGGAGTACCACACACATGCTTCGGGATAGTGTTGACATGGTCATCAGGGAAAGGTCAGACTTCAGATACACAAAGGATCCATCGGAACAACTTATAAATTAAGTCATACAATTTCAGCAAGAAAAGGATGATTTTGTGGCTGGCGGGCTCAGGAACAATTCATCGAGGGGGCAAAGATGGTATTTCTCATCATGAATTCGATTGATATCCTGGAACAGCTCAGAATGTTGATGATGATCACGACACATTTGTCGAGGGATTTCATGAAGATGTAATCGATCGGCGATGACATCAAGTCAAAGGAATGATGAAGTGAAAGGTTATTGGAACCATGGGTACAACACAAACTCGAGATCAAGCTTGCTGTTCAACGCGAAAAATGATAAGTCAAGGAAGATCGATGTAAGCTTAGCTCATTGTCGGAAATTGTGCTCCGGGAAGAAGGACCAGGTAGCACAGTTAAAAAGAAATTTAATATGATAATGATATAACTGATCAGGCTATGAATGACTTGAAGGATTATTAAACTCGTAAGCAACAAAAATTACTTAGAGTTTTAGAATCGGAGTGTGGAATCGATTCACTTATCGGCGTTCTCGAGTGACTAACAACTCAAAACCCAGGGAAATCTGAAATCGATGAGAAGCAATACCAGATGAAGACTCATAAGAAGCAACATAGTTCTTTGATATTCTATAGGTACCGGAGGGTAATATTCGAAGGAAGATCAAAACAGAGGTTGCGGAGATGCATTGATCTGCAGAAGACAAGTGCTTTAACTTGTCCGAGAAATGGAATTAAAGGGGAACAATCATGGTCAGAACCACGGTTGCAAAGGACCAAACATATATACCATATGAACTTATAATAAGGGGATTACTATATCACAAGAAGCTTCCAAGATAAGTTCCGCATTAGTTCCATGGGCATGAACACAAAGTTCAAGGTCGACTCCCACTTCTTCAATGCATAACCTTTCATTAACTCCTCGTTTTCGAAGGAATTGTAGTGCAGAAGATTTATCTGGCGAAGTACCAGAAGAGTAAGACTCGTGAGAACTCTTGGGTTCACACGGATTACGGAAGGCATAAGATCAACCCATCGGGGCATTTTTACGAATCTATACAACCATCAACCAAGCAAAAGATACGAGTTCGAAAGCAGAGTATCGAAGTCAAAGCAGATGATACAATTTACCAAAGGTATTATGTATCAGGGAAAAACTCACAAGATTTTGGATGTGAAGGACAGTGTCGGATAACAACCCAACAATGGATCTGGCGATTCACGACATAGTTGATGGGAGTATCGGTAATCAATCAGATGAAGAAGGGGATGCAAAGGCATCGCCTTATAGAAACGTCTGAATGATTCGATGCTTGGGTACAAAGGAATTATGATTTCAAGACGAAGAGGCTCTGATCAAAAGATGAGTAAGTTGAATAGACTTAGAGGTGCACCCGATCAAATCTGGATTGGGCAAGATCCAGCTCATATCTGGAAGGATGTCTGAGCCGGAAAGAAAATTTCGAAGGATTAATTGATGATTGCGAGTATTCGCACACACGCTGAATCCATAGGAACAGAATGAAAATCACAAAGAATTTTAAAGAATATTGCTAGACATATGTTATTAATCCTAATGCAAGCAGGCAAGGAGAATCAAGAGCAATAGGCTGCAGAGGATTTAGAAAGATCAGATAGCATTTTCAGGTGTTTTGGAAAACATATGAACAACTGGGGACAAACGAACCCCGGTTAAGTGAATTATCCGCAGTGCGAAAAGAAGCTGCAAAGCAAAAGGCACAAAGGATTCTTGGAACAACGAAGAGTAATAGGGGTAACTTGTAATAACATGAGCAACTGGGGATGAAGGTACAAGCGGCAAGGATGTTATTCACGGGGATTATTGGTGGTCAGGAACTGCAAGGCAGTTGGCACAGTGTCTCGAGAAACATCGAGGAGTATCTGCAGAATCTTCTGGCGAAGCAAGCGATCATCAATAATGTTGGGGCTCTCCGGGAGGAAGTGGGTACGAGAGCCTAATGTCAGAGTTAGTAAAATGTTTAACCCGAATAGACGAGAGATCAGAGTCCCAGAGTATAGACGAGGAATAAAAGATCCTAATACCACCCAATGGCGACGTGGGCCCCTAAGCCACACAGCCAAGTTAGTAAAACAATTTTGCTGGACTAGACTCATCTTCGGCCAAGGAGTTGGAAAGGGGGATCCTACAGGTAGTCGGCTGTGATACCAACTTGTGACGCCCTCGATTCAATCGTACACTAATCATACACGCAAATGTGTACGATCAAGATCAAGGACTCACGGGAAGATATCACAACACAACTCTAGACACCAATTAAAATAATACAAGCTTTATATTAGAAGTCAGGGGCCTCGAGGGCTCGAATACATAAGCTCGAATACACAAGAGTCAGTGGAAGCAACAATATCTGAGTACAGACATGAGTTAGACAAGTTTGCCTTAAGAAGGCTAGCACAAAAGCAACATCGATCGAAAAGGCAAGGCCTCCTGCCTGGGAGCCTCCTAACTACTCATGGTCGTCGGCGGCCTCCACGTAGTAGTAAGCATCGGCGGTGGCATCTGGCTCCTGGGCTCCGACATCTGGTTGCATCAACCGGAAAGAAGAAGAAAGGGGGAAAAGGGGGAGCAAAGCAACCGTGAGTACTCATCCAAAGTACTCACAAGCAAGGAACTACATTACATATGCATCGGTATCAATGAAATGGGTTGTATGTGTGGACTGAACTGCAGAAATGCCGGAATAGAGGGGAGAACCTAGTCCTATCGAAGACTAGCATCTTCTGGAAACCACCATCTTGCAGCAACAGGAGGGAGTAGAGTAGCATAAAGTAAAGTAGTAGTAGTGTTATCAACCTCGGCCAGAGATCCTTTCTCGACTCCCTGCGAGAAAGCAATCCCAGTGCCATACTATCCAGTTGTCATCACAATCCAATTCTCATCACAAGTATCCAGTTCTAGTTGTATCGATCGGGATACAACATCAAGTGTCCGTTACCGTAGGACAGGCTATCGATAGATGTTTTCTTCCCTGCAGGGGTGCACCAACTTACCCACCACGCTCGATTAACTCCGGCCGGTCACACTTTCCTGGGTCATGCCCGGCCTCGGCCAAACAATACGCCGCAACCCGACCTAGGCTTAATAGAGAGGTCAAGCACGCCGGACTAAACCTATGCCCCCAGGGGTCATGGGCCATCGCCCCGGGAACTCCTGCACGTTGCGTGGGCGGCCGTTGAGCAGACCTAGCTACCTCCTTCAACAAGGCAGGTGCCTACGTAGTCCAACCCGGCGCGCGCCGCTCAGTCGCTGACGTCTATTAAGCTTCGACTGATGCATACGACGCAGAACGCCCATGCTATGCCCACGTGATGGTTAGTGCTATCAGGCCAGAGGCCCCTCGGATCAAATATCCAAAATTGTAGTGGATTAGGAACGCGCGGTAACAAGCAGAGACTCATGAAAGATGTGACCCCGTTGCCCCGTCTCGAGGAGTTGCCGCAAGGGCTAGGAATGCCCGGCCACACTTCGTAATTATCTCGCGGGCACCCTCCGGGTCAACCCGACTCCTCATCACTCGCAAATATGCTCGCGCGGGTACCCCTCAGGGCCACCCGTCTTTAGTAACAGGGTTCAGTGTAAAGTCATAGTAACCATAGTAACCGTGTCTCCAAATATCAAGGAGAAAACCCGAGGAATCATCCCCGGTGAATTCCACTCGATGTAATCATCAAGGTGAACGTAAGAGGAACCACCCCCGAGGTTCACACTTGAGGGGTTGCACGACAGTAATTTAAACTAAACTAACAGGCTAATTAGAGGGGTGGGCCCCCGGATCAGTGACTAACTAATTACTGGTTAATTAACAGATTTTAGTTAGTAGATTTATTTATTTTTAAAACGTTTTAAACAAGTGGGGCCCACACGTCAGTCTCACTGGGCAGCCCAGTCAGCAGTTGACTGGGTCAACCCAGTCAACTGGGCCATCAGGGCCCACTGGTCAGCGACCCAGGGGCGGGGCCCACTAAGCCACGTCGGCGTCGGCGCCGGAGAGAGCTCCGGCGAGCCTCTCCCGCGGCGGCCCTTCGCCGGAGACGGCCGGAAAACGAGCACAGGGCTCCGTTTGACATCCGGCCAGGTGCGTTCGAACGCCCGCGGCAGTGCGCGTTGGGCGGCGGTGGTTGCACGAGCGGGGGAGGACGGGACCGACGGCGGTGGCGAGCATGGGCGGAGGCGGCGTTCAGGACCTCGTCGGGATCGCGCTACGGGGCACGGGGAGTGTCGCGCGTGGGCGCGTTGGAAAGCACGTGCACGGAGAGGCAATCAGCGGCGGAGGTGTGGCCGGAGGAGCACGGTAGCGACGACTGCGAACTCATCGGCAAACAGCGGCGCTCGGGAGCGAAGATGATTTGTGATGCGGGCGCGCTCGCGAGTAAATAAAAGGCCAGGCGGCCTCTACGCGACGCGATGAGCATGAAGGTGGCACACACGGGACCCAAAGGTCACCGTGGCTATGCCGGCGACAAGCGCGAGCGGCGGAGTGTTCGGTCGTCGGTGGCATCGGGGGCTACGAAACGTGGGAGAGCTAACGGAGAGGGGGAGGAGAAGCGGGAGCTCACAGCGGAGCCGTAGGGAGTGGCAATGAGCTTGGGGAGGGCGCGAGGTAGCCGAAATCGGCGACGAACGCCGGCGATCTGAAGGTTGAAGACGAGCTCGTTCCGGTTGTAGTAGAGGCGCTCGGCTCGATCCCAATGGCGTAGGTGACGTAGACGATGATGAGGAAGACGGTGAGCTCCAGGTCGAGGCGCGGGAGGCACGGTGGCCACGGGATCGAGCGACGACGGCGGCGAGCGTTTCAGGTGAGGTGGAGAACGAGAGAGGGAGAGGCACGCGGGGGCGAATCGATGAGGATGATGAGAGGGGAGGCCACGGTGGAGATCTTATCCACCCCAACAGCCTGTAGCGACGCGGGGCGGCTAGCGGGTGCGGTGGCGACGGTGGATAGCTTCGGGCATGGGCGCGGGAGGTGACGCGGGGAGGAGGGAGGCGTCGACGGCTCTGCTAGGCTAGGCGTGCACACTGTGCACTAAGGCCCAGCTAACGGTGGCCCTTTTCTTTTCCTTTAATTCTTTTGTGTTTTCATTTAACAGTAGCCCTTTGCATTTTCTTTTGCATTAATTATCTTTTGCAAAAATGTGCCACTGGTGAAAACAAATACTAGGGTCAGTGGTGCACTGCCACCATAAGCTTGGGAATTATTTGAATCCATTTGGGATTTTCATAATTGGAATAGCATTTTAAAGTGTTGGAATGGCACTGTCTTAATTGCTATAGTCCATCTTGGCTTGAAGATGGTGTTGTTTTCCTTAACAATCATTTGTTATGGAATTTTGGCTAAAAGATGAACTATTTTGCAGCAACTTTTGTGCAACTTCAAATTTCACTTGCAATTTGAATTAGATTCCAAAGTGGGATTTCAAATGATATTTGAGTCAAAGGTGCTCAAGCAATGCTTAGCAAAGTGATTATCTTAATCACAGAGGGTTACTGTAGCATGACACTAGGTGTGTTACAGAGGAGGACGTGGCGTAGGACGCTGGGACGACGGTGGCCCTCGCCAGGAGTGGCGTGACCGGCCTCGTGAGGACCGCTGGCAGGACTAGCCTCGCGAGGGTGCCTGGAGGGATCAACCTCGCGAGGACCGTCCTCAGGGCAATGCTGGGCTTCCTCCTCTGCCGTCACCACCAAGAAGGAATGACGACCACCATCAGGATGAGGGGGTTGGGAGCTTCCAGGAGCCGAGGGCTATCGCCTGCATCCTGGGCGGAGCTCAAGCCCCAGCCTCTCAGCGAATCTTCAAGCAGTTTGCTCGCGAGGTGAACGCAGTCCTCCCCAGGCTCGAAGCCACACGCCTGCTTAGGTGGTCCAAGTGCGCCATCACTTTTAGTTCGGCAGATCAGCTCAAGTGCGCGGCCACCGCTGGCGCCCTCCTGATGCTTTGCTCACCCGTCATCAGCAATGTACAAGTCACCATGACCCTCATCGATGGCGGCGCAGGGCTCAACATCCTGTCCGCCGAGACATTCGGCAGCCTTCAAGTGCCCTACGATCAGCTTCAGCCTACCAAGCCCTTTTCAGGAGTGACCGACGGTTCCACCACACCGATAGGGCGGGTCCGCCTCCCTCTCACCTTCGGACAGCGCGACAACTACCGCACCGAGCTCATCGACTTCGACGTCGCCCACATCCGTCTGCCATACAATGCCATCCTCAGGTACCCGGCCCTGGCCAAGTTCATGGCGGTGACCCACCACGGCTACAACGTCCTCAAGATGCCAGGAAGTGGCAGGATCATCACAGTCCCCTGCGAAGAAAGAGATGCGGTGTGCTCCCTCGAGTGCGCCTTCCAAGCAGCGTCAATCGAAGACCCCGACAGCAATGCAGCGCAGTACCCTCCTGAGGTCATCCCCAAGAAGAAGCAGCTACTCCGCTCTAGGCCTCAGGAGAGCGGCGCCGCAATTGGAGCCGCGCCAGGATCAGCGCCCGCGCCTGGGGCGCCTCCCTCCCTCGCATAGGAAGGCGCGCCCGGCGCTCTCCTCGGGCAGGGCTCAGAGGCTCTCTTCTGGAGGGCCTCAGACCTTGCCAACATCATGAGGGAGGCGCTAGGGCACCACGTGGAGGCGTGCTTCGCAGCACGTTTCCCTTAGGAGGACACCGGATGAGGAGCGCCCAACGCTCAGGAGTTCATTGCTAAGACCACTCAGGAACTGCAGGATGCAAGAGCCATGTGCGGCGATCGCCGCTCACCTAGCGCGGCTCCCCATCCAGGCGAGGATGGCGGGCTGCGCATCTGCATCGACGTCCCAGCGCTCAACAGGGCCGCGTCTCAGGAGTTTTTCTGGCCTTCGCGCGTGCGACACTGCGAGGGCCCGCCTCACAGCTATGTTCGCATGCCCTTCGGCTTGCCGAGTGTGGCATCTGCCTTCCAGTGCAACCTACAGAGCATCCAGGCGGCTCAGGAGGCCAGGCATCACGCGGTCCTAGCGGAGATGGAGACGGCCCTCAAGGAACCGCCTGGACCCCCAGAGCCTCCCGAGGCTCAGGGCCCTGGTGGCTCATGAGGAGCAACCCCTTCATCATGCATCTTCAGCTACCCCAACACCCCTTCGACAACAGAACCAGGTGACGTCTTCCAAGTTTATTTAGCTGGGAGCGCCCCTCGGGCTGCATCATTCCCAGGCCGCATGGGTCCGTCCTTGTGGCATATATCCCTTTACATCTTTAGCTCACCTTGCTGGAGGCGCCCCTCGGACTGCATCATCCCCAAGCCGCTCGGGTCTAGCCCAGCGGTATGTATCGCTCTTGCATTTGCCTAAGCTAGTTCTCTTTTCATGCATAATCTATCTATGGCTATCACCTGCTTGATTGTCGCCCACCATGGAAGCCGCGCGCCGAGCATCTTTCTTCAGGATCCTTCGCATAAGGAGGTTAGGCACGGCGTCTGTGCTCGGGCCCGTCCCTGCAGCGTCGATAAATCCAACGGCTGAGCTCTGTCTGGCGGGCCGGCCCCGTTCACGTCACCTCCTGGGGTCCTTGGTGCCTGGCCTTCTCATGCGATAGCCTCAGGAGATTCGTTTGGCGCAGGTTGTCTAACCATCTTGCAGGACCACCACGGCCACCAAGAACCAAGACCAGGCGCAACCTGCCTTGAGGTAGGGCCTCGTGAGTCCCGCGCTGGCTCATGACTGCCCAGACACACCTCGTCTAGCCCTGTTGTGCAAGCCATGTGTCAGGGCGGGGCTGTACACGCCCCGGGGGCTCTCCGCAGTAGGGAGTCCCCTCCCACGTACCAGTGGAAGCACCATGCTCCGCGCTGGCCGTCAACACTGCCGAGGAGCGGCTATGCCCGTGCAAGTGCGGAAGTGCTATGCTCCGCACTGGTGATAAACAACTGAGGGCGGCCTCACGGCCGTATCTACCTCAGGGGGCCCTTGAGCTCAGTGTCCGGCCTCACCGCAACACCTCCCCTCGGGAGAGTCACGCGAGGGGGCTGGGCACGGGGGCTGCGCTCGGGCCACGCCCAAGCGTACGCCACCCAGCGAGGTCCCCCGGACCTGGTCGTCGCGCGCCTCTCCCGAGCCAAGCCTCGGCGAGGACAAATGTATGGAGGTCGTTTGAGCGTCAAGGGGGACTCCTGAGCATCCTGACTCAGGAGCCTAACTGGTCACGTAGCCCCTCATTCCTTGGTCTCATCCTGGTCTCCAGACGACCCAACGGCGGCTGAGGTATGCGCGCGGCCGGGCCCTGCCGACGTAGAACACTAGACCTATTCCTGAGTCTCCTTCTTATAAGCTGTTTGCGCGTCAAGGGGGACTCCTGAGCATTGCGACTCAGGAGCCTAACTGGTGACGTAGCCCCTCACTCCTTGGTCTCGTCCTGGTCTCTAGACGACCCAACGACGGCTGAGGTATGCGCAGGGCCGGGCCCTGCCGACGTAGAACGAAAAGCAAATAGGAAGAAAATCGCAAAGTCTCAAGCAAATATTACAAGACATATTGTTCTCACAATACCAAACGCAAGTTTAAACGCCTCCACAAGGCATGATGCATGTTGCAGGAGTAAAACAGGAAAGCAGTCGCGAGCAAGTCATCCTTGGACGTCGCCGTCGCCCGCAAGAGGTGCTCCCTCCTTGGTGGCGTCACCTTCACCTGTACCACCGGCCGGAGTTGCAGGATCGGTAGCATCGCCGGTCGAAGGCGTGGGAGCGAAGGCGCGGAACTTCTTCAGCAAGGCCTCCACCTGACCCTTCACGGCTGCGGCAGCGGCTGCGCAGTGTTTGTCGTCCACAGGCTCTAGCAACTCGTCAAGGCGGGCGATAGGGTCCCGAAGATGGAGGTGCCTGAAGACGCGCGTCAGCGCAGCTGAAGAAAGGATGCGAGCCTCTTCCACTGCCATGGGGCCGATGCCGCTCACGACTCCCTCGAGCGCCTCGACCAAGTAGGGAAGCAGTTGGGCGGGGCCATCCTCGTCGGTGGTCAGCGGCTTCTCCAAGCCCTTCTCATAGAGTGTCTTGAGTGCCACGTGGGACCTCTCCTCGAGGAGTGCGAAGGCCGCGCGGTCGTCGGCCAGAACCTTCGCCTTGGCGTCATGTTTGGCTTCCTCCACCTTCACCTTCCGCTCCAGCTCCTCCAGCCGGCCGCGCTCAGTGGCCTGCGCCTTTGCCGACTGCTCCAGCTCGGCGTCGCGACCCTTGATGGCATCTTCCCGAGCCTTCATCTTCTCCTCCTCCGCCTTGCGGCTACGGGCTACTTCTGCACGCTCGCTGCGCAGGGTCTTCAGCTCGGCCTCCAGCGCCCGGAAGCTATCCTAGGCGGCCTCGACGTCCTTCGGCACCGCCTCGCGAGCAGCCGCTGCTTGGGCGGCAGCCTGCTTCTCCTTCATGGAGGTCGCCGTGGCCTGGCTCAGCACCACCCGAACAGACACGTCGGAATGGAGCTAGCCAGAGACTAGCTCCAGGCGCCCAGCCACCAGGAGGGGGTCGGCGCCCTGAAGATCTTCTCGCAGCCGGGTCATCTCAGAAAGAGCGCGCTCCAAGACGTCAGAGGAGGCGGAAGGACTTGGGAGCAGCGGTGCAGCGGGAGGAGGAGGATAAGGTATCATCACCATAGCCTGGGAGACTGGGGGCTCCTGAGCCCTGGAGACCTCAGCAGCCGAGCCAGACGCTGGTGCCTCCGGAGCCAGCGGGGCCATGGGGGCTGACTCCTCCTGAGGATTCTCCCCCAGGCCTCGCGAGGACGACCGAGCTGGAGAGACATGAGCACCAACGCTGCCCTTCTCCATGGAGGGAGACGCAGCCGGAGCAGGCAGCCCGGTGCCGAGCGGCACCACCGCCCCCTCCTTCCTCTTCTTCGCCGCAGGCGTCGGCCTAATCGCACAGCGGAGAAGTGTCAAGGTCAAGCAGCAGAAGCAAGGACGAAGCAAGGCAAGAGCACTTACTAGTCCACCGCAGTGTAGTCCACCCTCCTCTTGCTAAGCTTGAAGCCCAAGAGCCTCCCAACCTGAGGCGCGGGTGCACGGGCCCCAAGAGCAGAAGAAGGAGCAGCAGGTGGGCCGGAAGCGGCTCCAGGCGGCGTTGGAACAGAAGCAGCATCTCGGGAGACCAGCGCCGACGGGCCCCTCGTCGGGATCATGGGCGGCTCTCCCTTCTCCTGGGGGGCGTCGGCCTCGTCGTTGTCAGGAAAGATGCGGAGGATGTCGGCCTTGGTCAAGGGGGAGGTCTCCCCCATCCCCTCAGGGGTCGCCTACGAGTTGCGCTCCTCATCCTCGTCCTCCTCCTCCTCCTCCTTGCGAGAGTCGTCAGAAGAAACCTCCACCGGCACCATTGCAGCCGAGACCGCAGGAGGCGCTGGCGGCACCAGCCCGCACCCATCAAAGGTTGGCCTGGCAGCCATGACCTGCGCCCCATCCTTGCGGCGGAACAAGGGAACGAAGGTGCTCGGCGGGTATTCCTCGTCGTCCCCGACTAGGAGGCGGAGAGCCGCAGCCAGCTCTTCGTTAGGCAAGGCTTCTAGGCTCAGGTGAACCTTGTCTTCTTCGCCCCCAAGCCTCCACAAGGGGCGTGTATGCGCCTGTAGCGGGGCCACGCGTAGCATCAGGAATTCCCTCAGGAGCATGGCCCCTGTCACCTTCGCCGCCTTCGCGTTGCCCCGCTTCAGGTCGGCGTTCATCTTCTCCAGCACCGACGTCGCCCGGTCATCAGTGAGCTTCGCACGAGACCACCCCGTGTCGGACTGGGGCATCTTCGTTGGCAGCACCAAGCGTGGGTGGACGCACTTGGCGTCCATCATGACCCACTTGCTCCTGAAGCCGTCGGCCTTCTTCCTAGCCTTCAAGATCGAGTTGGCCATGCCGGCCGCGATGAAGTTGGCACACGTGGAGGTACGACCCTCATTGATGTGAAGGAAGAAGAAGTGGCGCAGCAGAGCCACGGATGGCATCACGCCGAGATAAGCCTCGCAGTAGAAGGCGAAGATCGATAAGAGAAGGACAGAGTTGGGGTGCAGATGCAACACCTGCAGGCCGTAATGGCCAAGGACATCATAGAAGAAGTTGGAGAAGGGGGGACCAGCCCCGCGACGATGCTGCTCGTGAAGAAGGGGAAGAAGGTGCTTCCCTCGGGCTCTGGCACGGCAGAGCCGGCCCGGAGCTCGGTCTTCCCCCTCTCGTTGCTCTCTCCCGCCGTCAGTAGGTGCGTGACGGCGAGGTTCTTCTTTGAGACATTGGGCGCATCCAGAGCCGGCTCGTACCAGGCAGGCGACAAAGAAACGTTGACCTTCCGGGGCGCCATTGGTCATTGATGCGGAAGGGGATGGGAGCAGATCTGGAGATTTCGGAAGCAAGGAGCGAGGAAGGGGATTTGGGGCAAGGCTAGAGGAGGCAATGAAGGCAAGCGACGTCCGCGCCAGCCTTATGTCAGACTGGCAGTTGCCGAGGCAGCGTGGGGAAGCGGAGACGCCCACGTCCAATCAATCGCCACACGTCGACCAAGGCCACAGGCTATTGGGGCCTGCGGCACTCCGCACTTGCCCTTTGGCTTCGCCTCGAAGCCATGTCTGAGCGCGCCTTGGGCCCGGGGGCTACTGTCGGCGTTTTGGGAACGGGGTTCCCCATACTTGCCTGCCTGCGGCCCGCGGCGTGGCTCCACACGTGGCCCAGTATGGCCCGTCTTCACCAACAAGCCTTGAAAACCCTCGCGAGTGGCCAAGCCTCGCGAGGCGGACGACACAAGACCTCCTCGGGAGTGGCCTCACCAGGCTGGCTCGCGAGGGGCGGAGAGATCAAGGCAAGACAAACCTCGCGAGGTTCCTATGATGTAAGCCATGACGAACAAGGCCAGGCGGGCGCCAGCGCGCACAGTGTCCTCGCTTCCTCTTTGGTGCTAAGTAGGAATGCGTAGGCGATGAGTACCGAGGCATCGGGCAAAGGTTTCCTTATCAGTGCAACGAGACCAAGACTAGCAGGACGGCAGGACGGAGGTCACCGTGGAGCCCAAGACGGCGTCACCACCAGAGCCTTTGGCAGGCGAAGGCCACCTTTAGTTAGGACAGCTTGTACTAGATGTCCCCCTTCAAATTGGCCATTGTGGGATCCCTTCCCGCTCAATATTTGGGAAGAGGACCAGGGCCTCTATAAATAGGACTAGCCACCACAGTAGGAGGCAACTCATCTAGAAATCATCTCGAACTCATCTAGAACTCATCCCGAACTCATTCAGTTCATCCTCACACCCACCAAGCACAAGAACACCTCTCCTCAGGAGGCTTTTCTTCCCTTGTACTGTTCATCCTCAGCCCAAGAGGCAATCCACCACACGACACTGGAGTAGGGTATTACACCACAACGGTGGCCTGAACCAGTATAAATCCCGTGTCTCTTGTGTTGTGAGTTCGTTGAGCTAAGCTTTGAGATCGCGGCGAGGTTGAGGGCGTGATAAGGTAGGGGGAGATCTTCGTGCGCACCCTAGTGTTCGAACCTCAACGGTTTTGCCAGAACCCGAAATCCGACACAAGCCACAACAAATGAACCAAGCAGTTAACTGAACACCAATTGAACAATATAACATACTCCTAATAGAAGATCAGACAGTTAACCAAACCAAGCATGCTTAACAACTTGAAAATATTGCACCCTGAAGAATTGAACATCACATTTGCAGAATTGAACCAAGCAGTTAATTGAACACCACATTGCACGACATATAGAACATATACACTATAGCAGAAGATTGCATGGTAAAAGTAGATAGCACAATTCACTAGAATTTGTTAAGGAAAGGTAGTAGCTAGCAAACTGAACATGGGTCCTTATAGTGAGCTAATAAGACAAGCTACAACTCATTGTCGGAGATGTCGATGATGATTGGCTCCTTGGACATGGAAGAGGGCGAGGCCTCCGCATCGTGGGTGCCCTCGTTGTAGTGGTGAGTTGCCTGAGCCACTCCGGGCACCAACCTGCTGGCTCTCGAGATGAGGTAAGCATGTGCACGCCGAGAAAATACATCATAGTCTTCGTCGAAGGCACCGACGGTGGCCTCAAGAAAACACCACGAATTGTCGTTTAAAGCAGCCAACCGTGTCGCGGCGTCGGTGCGTGAGGCTCAACGGTGGCCTCGACGGCGAGGTGCTCCTCCAAGATCTTGGGGTCGGCACGAATGGTAGCCATCACGACCTCATCCGCGCGTGCGACCTCGATTTGCTTCTCCGCTGCCAAATGCTCCTTGAGGTCCTGGCTATAATGCGTGCACCATGGCTTAGGCCGGCGCTTATTTGGTGAAGGGGTCGGTGATTTGGGTGGAAGGTGTTGCGCTCGCGCCGGCGGTCGGGGCATGTGGGATGTGGAAGGAGGAGGAGGATGGGGGTCGGGGGTGGATTAGCTGCCTGGATAGGCGAGGCCGAGCAGCGTGAAGGAGGGTCGCCGGCGAGAAGGCGGTGGCGCTGCAAGCAAGGAGTGAAGGTTTCAACTTGGAAAGGAAGGCGTAAACAGGGGGAATGTGGCTTTTGGTAAGGGGTAGGGGCGGGGAGGTGGATATTTCCGTGGAAGCCGAAAATTTGGAATCGCTTCAGCCAAAAAACTGGCGCGCAAAGTGTCATCAGACACGGTCCGAAGATATTTTGTGCTGCATCTCACACGGTTGGTTATAATAAATTGTGTGGGATCTACTTGATTTTTCGTCTTGATTTGAATTACATAATGGGGTCACAGCGGCCATGGACGGTGTTTGAATTCCTAGACCTTTTATCTGCAGTGATCATAAAAGAATTGGAATTATTCAGGGTTCGTTTGGACATTTTTATGCATTAAGTGAGTTTTCAATGCATTTATGTGCATAATTCAAATTTGAACTACATGCACATGCTCCAGCGCATATAAATTGGTTGAAAATGAAATCTTTGTCCTTGGGTGCATGCCTAGGTCCCATGCAAGAAATGGGAATGAATTTCAAACACCAGGCCACCGTTGATTGCCGACAAAACATTGAGATGCCTGGTTTTTAAATTCTAGTAAATCCAAAACTCGTCTGAAATTCATGAAACTTGGCATGCTATCATGGAGCGGCATCAACATGTCGTATTAAATTTTTTGTCCCATTTGGAGCAGGTTTGGGTATATGCTTCTCACAAACCAGAGCTTCTCACAACAAGCATGATGGTTTCCGTAGGGAACGCCCCACCTTTGGGGACGAAACGATATCCATTGCCTCTTATTGCTTTCAAATTTTTTCTAATGTCAACATAGAACAACAGGAGTGTTGTGTTATTTTTTTTTATTTTTCGGGGTTCATTTGGACATTTTTATGCATTAAGTGAGTTTTCAATGCATTTATGTGCATAATTCAAATTTGAACTACATGCACATGCTCTAGTGCATATAAATTGGTTGAAAAATCAAATCTTTGTCCTTGGGTGCATGCCTAGGTCCCACGCAAGAAATGGGAATGAATTTAAAACACCAAGGCACCGTTGATTGCCGGCAAAAGAGATGCCTGGTTTTTAAATTCTAGTAAATCCAAAACTCGTCTGAAATTAATGAAACTTGGCATGCTATCATGGAGCGGCATCAACATGACGTGGTAAATTTTTTGTCCCATTTGGGGCAGGTTTGGGTATATGCTTCTCACAAACCAGAGCTTCTCACAACAAGCATGATGGTTTCGGTAGGGAACGCCCCACCTTTGGGGATGAAACGATATCCATTGCCTCTTATTGCTTTCAAATTTTTTCTCGTGTCAACATAGAACAACAGGAGTGTTGTGTTATTTTTTGTGATTTTTCGGGGTTCGTTTGGATATTTTTATGCATTAACCGAGTTTTCAATACATTTATGTGCATAATTAAAATTTGAACTACATGCACATGCTCTAGTGCATATAAATTGGTTAAAAAATCAAATCTGTGGCCTTGGCTGCATGCCTAGGACCCATTCAAGAAATGGGAATGAATTTCAAACACCAGGGCACCGTTGATTGCCGGCAAAACATTGAGATGCCTGGTTTTTAAATTCTAGTAAATCCAAAATTCGTCTAAAATTCATGAAACTTGGCATGCTATCATGGAGCAGCATCAACATGTCGTGGTAAATTTTTTGTCCGATTTGGGGCAGGTTTGGGTATATGCTTCTCACAAACCAGAGCTTCTCACAACAAGCATGATGGTTTCGGTAGGGAACGCCCCACCTTTGGGGACGAAACGATATCCATTGCCTCTTATTGCTTTCAAATTTTTTCTAATGTCAACATAGAACAACAGGAGTGTTGTGTTATTTTTTTTATTTTTCGGGTTTCATTTGGACATTTTTATGCATTAAGTGAGTTTTCAATGCATTTATGTGCATAATTCAAATTTGAACTACATGCACATGCTCTAGTGCATATAAATTGGTTGAAAAATCAAATCTTTGTCCTTGGGTGCATGCCTAGGTCCCACGCAAGAAATGGGAATGAATTTAAAACACCAAGGCACCGTTGATTGCCGGCAAAAGAGATGCCTGGTTTTTAAATTCTAGTAAATCCAAAACTCGTCTGAAATTAATGAAACTTGGCATGCTATCATGGAGCGGCATCAACATGCCGTGGTAAATTTTTTGTCCCATTTGGGGCAGGTTTGGGTATATGCTTCTCACAAACCAGAGCTTCTCACAACAAGCATGATGGTTTCGGTAGGGAACGCCCCACCTTTGGGGATGAAACGATATCCATTGCCTCTTATTGCTTTCAAATTTTTTCTCGTGTCAACATAGAACAACAGGAGTGTTGTGTTATTTTTTGTGATTTTTCGGGGTTCGTTTGGATATTTTTATGCATTAACCGAGTTTTCAATACATTTATGTGCATAATTAAAATTTGAACTACATGCACATGCTCTAGTGCATATAAATTTGTTAAAAAATCAAATCTGTGGCCTTGGCTGCATGCCTAGGACCCATTCAAGAAATGGGAATGAATTTCAAACACCAGGGCACCGTTGATTGCCGGCAAAACATTGAGATGCCTGGTTTTTAAATTCTAGTAAATCCAAAATTCGTCTAAAATTCATGAAACTTGGCATGCTATCATGGAGCAGCATCAACATGTCGTGGTAAATTTTTTGTCCGATTTGGGGCAGGTTTGGGTATATGCTTCTCACAAACCAGAGCTTCTCACAACAAGCATGATGGTTTCGGTAGGGAACGCCCCACCTTTGGGGACGAAACGATATCCATTGCCTCTTATTGCTTTCAAATTGTTTCTCATGTCAACATAGAACAACAGGAGTGTTGTGTTTTTTTGTGATTTTTCGGGGTTCGTTTGGACATTTTTATGTATTAACTGAGTTTTCAATGCATTTATGTGCATAATTCAAATTTGAACTACATGCACATGCTCTAGTGCATATAAATTGGTTGAAAAATCAAATATGTGTTCTCGGGTGCATGCCTAGGACCCATGCAAGAAATGCGAATGAATTTCAAACACCAGGGCACCGTTGATTACCGGCAAAACATTGAGATGCCTGGTTTTTAAATTCTAGTAAATCCAAAACTCGTCTGAAATTCATGAAACTTGGCATGCTATCATGGAGCGGCATCAACATGCCGTGGTAATTTTTTGTCCCATTTGGGGCAGGTTTGGGTATATGCTTCTCACAAACCAGATCTTCTCACAACAAGCATGATGGTTTCGGTAGGGAACGCCCCACCTTTGGTGACAAAACAATATCCATTTCCTCTTATTGCTTTTATAATTTTTCTCGTGTCAACATAGAACAACATGAGTGTTGTGTTATTTTTTGTGATTTTTCGGGGTTCGTTTGGACATTTTTATGCATTAACTGAGTTCTCAATGCATTTATGTGCATAATTAAAATTTTAACTACATGCACATGTTCCAGTGCATATAAATTGGTTGAAAAATCAAATATGTGTCCTTGGGTGCATGCCTAGGACCCATGCAACAAATGGGAATGAATCTAAAACACAAGGGCACCGTTGATTGCCGACAAAACATTGACATGCCTGGTTTTTAAATTCTAGTAAATCCAAAACTCGTCTGAAATTCATGAAACTTGGCATGCTATCATCGAGCGGCATCAACATGTCGTGGTAAATTTTTTGTCCCATTTGGGGCAGGTTTGGGTATATGCTTCTCACAAACCAGAGCTTCTCACAACAAGCATGATGGTTTCGGTAGGGAACGCCCCACCTTTCGGGACGAAACGATATCCATTGCCTCTTATTGCTTTCAAAAAATTTCTCGTGTCAACATAGAACAACAGGAGTGTTGTGTTATTTTTTTTATTTTTCGGGGTTCGTTTGGACATTTTTATGCATTAAATGAGTTTTCAATGCATTTATGTGCATAATTCAAATTTGAACTACATGCACACGCTCCAGTGCATATAAATTGGTTGAAAAATCAAATCTGTGTCCTTGGGTGCATGCTTAGGTCCCATGCAAGAAATGGGAATGAATTTCAAACACCAGGGCACCGTTGATTGCCGGCAAAACATTGAGATGCCTTGTTTTTAAATTCTAGTAAATCCAAAACTCATCTGAAATTCATGAAACTTGGCATGCTATCATGGAAGGGCACCCGACATGCTGTGGTAGTTTTCGTGTCCATTTTGAGAGAAGGCGCACTCGAATAATGATAGCCAACAAAGGCATTTTGAAAAAATAGCTGCCACTTTAATATCTCAAACATTTGTATAATTCAAACCGTGTGCGTTTGGTTAACCATTCACGTGAAGCCACGTGTCTTGGTTTTAATTGCTATAGGAGGTGCCGTGTGGACAGCTGCTTCACTGAACGGGAGGCGTGCGAGCGCAGTCCGGTGCGCAGGCTCACCGGGAAGCGTACAAGTTGTTTAGTGCATGATCTATGCATCTCTTCAATGCAAACGGTTCAGATTACAGTATGCAAATTAAAAGCCAGACTTCGGCGCTAAGCCAAGAGACACTGCGATTTGTCAAAATATGCAGCTAAAAATCAATAGCACTATCTATTTTTTGCAACTAAAATTCAGTAATTAAGCATAGATTCATTCATACTAGAGATTAAGCAGTCGTTCTCACCGGGAAGCGAGACAGCCTTGGACCGCCGCCCACTCGCTCCCACTGGTCTATATTAATGGCGCCGCCGAGCGGCCGCACCCCCATCCTCGCCACACACACAATTCCTCTCTCTCCGACCGCATCCTCGACGCCGCTCTGAGTCCTCAAAGCTGTCAGTGTACGAGGATGTCGCCGAAGCACCCCATCGGAGGGAGTGGCGACGCCGGGGCTGCTGAAGCACCGAAGCATGGCGTGAATATGGAGACAGAGGTTTCCGTCCCCGCTGACGTGGTGGAGAATGAGGCTGCCAACAAGCCGAGGCGGGTCGAGAAAGAACCGCAAGCGACTCCAGCAGGCCTAGACTTCATCAACAACCTCCCTGATGATATGTTGATAGTCATCCTATCCCTCCTCCCAATCAAAGATCGGGCGAGGACAGCCGCCATTTTCCGGCAGTGGCGCACCCTATGGCTCCGCACCCCTGTCGACCTCCTCGACGCCCACAAGCTCTGCCATGGCTATCGTCAAAGCTTGGATGCGTTCTCCCAGATCCTCGGCAGTCACGATGACCCAATCTAAGGCCTAATCACGGGCAAGTTCCGTTCCAATGGCAAGGACCGAGCCAAGCTTGACGAGTGGTTCCGATCCCGCGCCATAGATCAGCTCAAGAAGCTAAGTTATAATGATGGGCATATGCGCTTGCTGCCAACGTCCGTGCTCCGCTTCGCGCCCACGCTGCGCCTCGCCAAGTTCATGAACTACCATTCCCCCCCCCCTAATGACGCGCCCGCTCTTTTTCTACCATGACTGAAGCACCTCGAGCTTGTCGCCGTCCGCATCCCAAAGGATGACATGGAGTGCCTGCTCCACGGCTGTACTGCACTCGAGTTCCTTCGTCTTCAGGCGATGAATTGGTCGAGTACCTTGCACATCACCTCGAGGACTCTCCGGACTATTTATGTGTGTTGCTGGTGCTGCAACGAGAGATCACAAAAGGTGGACCACAATATGGTCATCCATGACACACCTTCACTTGAGAGATTACTTGTAGTTGATCAACAAGGTCCAACAAAAATCAATGTCATTTCTGCGCCGAAATTGAAAGTGGTGGGCTACTCGTCTGTCAAATACTTCAACATTCAGGTACAACAGTCGCCATATATACCTCTCCTTCTTGATATCAACGTTATTTCTAGTTTTGAAGATGTATGTTCATCTGTAATCGAGCGAAGCTTCACCCAGACTCTGGGCATAGTGAAGGTCTTCGCACTATTATCTGTCAGGCCCAACCTGGACCAAGTTGTCATTTGCCTGATATGCTTTCCATGCCTGAAGAAGTTGTATATCGAGGTGATGTTCCTTTCCTGTTAAATGTTAACCATAAGGGAGTTCAAGTTTTTGCACCTTTTCCCAAGCAATGTACTACGATTTCTGAAAGAATTTTGGAGGATTTTAGGACATGCACCCCCACCCCATATTGGTTGCTTCATTCATATGGTTACAATCGTCCATAAGCATTTCTCCTTTGGATTCATATGTACTAGTTTTTTTAGGGAATCTTTCATCCACTCCAACCTCTTGTGAAGAAGGCTACATGTTTCTACTACATTGTAATCAAATGCCCATGTTAATCATGCCAGATGGAAGATGGCACGTTGGTGCATTTTACAAATCCTGCAAACCAAATGGGAGTGTAGCGGTGTTCAAAACTGCGTGTAGGCACTAACACGTTCTCTTCTTTTGTTGTGCAGATTAGGCCTGGGGGTGGATGATGTTTATAACAACAATCTCGAATGCCTGGATCTGCATCTCTCAAATATTACCTTGAACTCCTACCGAGGGACCCCACCGGAGATTACACTCACCAGGTTCTTTCTTGCCAGAGCAAAGGTGCTGAAGGTACTCAGGTTGAACACGCACTTAATTAGGAAAGATAAATGGTATGATTATCAGAGCCGGCTGGTACTGTGGAATGGAAGTGCCTCCAAAAATGCCAAACTTCATATTGGAAGAGCATATGGAAAAGCAATTGGAAATCATTGTGTCAAACCCATACATGACTTGTTAGCGGCTGATCCCTTTTCAGAAATGATGCGGTTTGCAATGTTTGAATTTGGGCGTTGTAATCTTTGAATTTGAACCTTGCAATATTTATGGTATTTGTTATATTGAACCGTTTTTGTTCTCTTCTCTCAACGCAAACAGTTCTTCCGAGTGAACTGCATGTCGTATATCGCACACACCTTGATCCGGCTGACCGTTTCTTTTGTGTTGCCTAATCACAAACAGTTCATCCGAGTGAACTGTATGCTGTACATCGCACACACCTTGATCTGGCTGACCGTTTCTTTTGTGTTGCCTAATCACAAACAGTTCATCCGAGTGAACCATATGCTGTACATCGCACACACCTTCATCTGGCTGCCCGTTTCTTTTGTTCTTCCTCACCGAAAACGGTTAATTGAACTGAACCGTATGCCCTGAATCACACACGCAACTAAAATCTGAACCGTGTTTGATGCATCCTCCATCGCAAATGTTTTGCACCTTTTTTGATGGTTTTCTACACCACCGTTTGCAATTATTGCATCGCACACAGTTTCGTCGAAGGGTCTCTGATCGTAGTGTCGCGTTAGCAGCATCCTGCAGTAGTGCTTGCTGCTTGTTCCCTGCCGGGCCGGTGGTGGCGTTGGCAGCGGGTGATGGAGAACGGCGGGGAGGTCCGCCAATGGGCGCCGTTTGAGCAACGCGGGCAGCGAGGGCGGCCCGGCGCTTAGCACGGGCTCGGCGAGCATCATCCATGTTTACGGTGGAGCAGTGGAGCGTGGATCGGAAGAAAGGCTTCAGCGCACCCCTACTTGGCGCGCCAAATGTCGGATTACGGGTTCTGGCAAACCCTTGAGGTTCGAACTCTAGGGTGCGCACGAAGATCTCTCACTTCCTAGTTCGCTCTCGCAACGGTCTCAAGGCCTAGCTTGCCGAACCCAAGGAACAAGAGACACGAGAGTTTATACTGGTTCGGGCCACCGTTGTGGTGTAATACCCTACTCCAGTGTGGTGTGGTGGATTGCCTTGTAGGCTGAGGATGAACAAGTACAAGGGATGAACAACCTCCTGAGGAGAGGTGTTCTTGAGCTCGGTGAGGTTCTGTGTGTGAGGATGGTTTGAATGATCCGTCCCAGATCAGTTGCCTCCTATGGTGGTTGCTAGCCCTATTTATAGAGGCCTTGGTCCTCTTCCCAAATATAGGCGGGAAGGGATCCCACAACGGCCAATTTTGAAGGGAGACAACTAGTACAAGCTATCCTAACAAAAGGTGGTCTTCGCCTGCCAAATGCTCTAGTGGTGACGCTGTTGTGGGCTCCGTGGTGACCTCCGTCCTGCCGCCCTACTGGTCTTGGTCTCATTGCACCGATATGGAAACCTTTGCCTGATGCCTCAGGACTCCTCGCCTGCGCCTGCCTCTTTAGCACCAAATAGGAAACTGGCACTCTGCGCCCGCTGGCGCCCGCCTGGCTTAGGTCGTCATGGCTCACATCATGCGAACCTCACGAGGTGCCCCTTGCATAGATATCTCCGCTCCTCGAGAGCCATCCTAGCGAGGCCGCCCCTGAGGAGGTCTTGGTGTCGTCCGCCTCGCGAGGCTTAACCCCTCGCGAGGGTCTTGAGTGGTTGCTGATGAAGGCGGGCCGTACCAGGCCACTGGCTGAGCCACGCCTTGGGCCGCGGGCAGGCAAGTCTGGGTACCCCCGTTCCCAGGACGCCGACAATAGCAAGTTACTGTAACATCACACATACCAAGACAAGCTGATTCTACAACCTAATAAATGAAGTGTTGACACCACACATACTCCCCACTATAGAGGTAGTACTCTAAGTTACTACCCATTGTGACTAGTCTTACTTTTTCATCACTCTCTCCTCCACATAGGCAAACAATGCCATGTAAGCGGGCTATAAGCCCACTATTAGGCTGGTCATAGTGGGGAGTAACTTATACTAGTGTCATGCATATGACACTAGTCTAAGTTACTACCTTCATAGTGCAAACTAACATAGTATTAGTGTCATAGAGGACTTCGTTTATCAGCTTGTAGACTCATCTTGTCTTGGAAACCGCTATGTTACAGTAACATATTATGTTGCCACTTCTCATTAACTACATGCCACATAAGCAAAATTTTCTTGGAGTGCGCTATGTTACTACCTAAGTTACTCCCACTATGACTAGCCTTATACTTGCGGGAGAGAGAGATGTGAAAAAGTAAGGGGAGTGGGCTCTCATGCAAGAGCCAAGCTATATACGCATTCCTAGGTAAATGCAATAAATGTGAAGAAAGAGATAGAGAGAAGATGGAAAAAGTACTAATGTACTAATAGCCAACCTTATAGCCCACACTATTGCATGAGTGCATATAGATGATGGATGTAGATGACATGGCGATTCCTTGTAGCCATCAGTTGGCTATATTATTAACCATGCTAAGGCTAGTCATAGTGGGCAGTAATTTAGACTAGTAACATATGCATGTTACTAGTTTATGTTACTATCATCATAGTGGGTAGTAACATAAATGTAGTGTCATGCAAGCCTCCATTTATTATGTTGTAGACTCATTTTGCATTGGTGTGTGTTATGTTACGGTAACATATTATGTTACTACAAACACCTCTCTCCTCATTAACTCCATGCCACATAAGCATATATGTCTTGGGATGCGTTATGTTCAAAAAACCTTCGATTAACATGTGTTCAAAAAAAATGTCAAAAATTACAAAACAAAGACCTTGTTATTAACTAGACGGATGGGTCACTGCAAAGGTTTACAATAAACCTTTGTAGTAACCCACCCCTCTAGTTAACATCGAGTCCACTTCCCATCCGGTCACCAATCTCATGACTACACCAGCCTCAGCACAGTTAACTTGGGAGTTCTGTTAGATGAGCTATCGGTAGGGAAGTTGGTCCTTACTGATATAGGATGCCTCTTCGTATCCTTTATGGCATACCCAGATGATCGCATGTTGCCGCCCAATAGCCAATGCCACGTCCCCTGCAAATGTAGAAGTTTCCCTCCCTCGTCTTAGAGCAAGTATAATAAGCTTATGTAAGCAGGCTGTAAGGGATAAAATATTATTTTTCTGCTGACATGGAGGGGACAGAAGAGGAGAGAGAAGATGAGCCGGCTACAAAATAAGAGCCTGCTGCAACACGTGCTCCTATGTAGTATGTGAGAGTGGAAGGTGGGCCCTGTATTGATGAAATAGCACATCTTTGTATCTTACTATTATACTTGAAGTCTACAAGGTTGGCTATAGATGACGTGGCAATGTCATGTAGCCATCAGCTGGCTATACTATTAACCAGCTCTTAGCTGGTTCGCGCATTTCCCTTGTTTTAAACCGCCTGCCCACCTATAGAACTGCCTCGCGCTGGCGAATTCCTCTCCCAACACCCAGGGAGGCGGTTGAACCAAACAAGTCTAACTTGTTTCTAGTGGGTACATTGACGTGGCATCGAAAGGGTGTGATAGCTGGCTCTGGCAAAATAATTGACTAGTTCCACGTTGGCATACATGAGCATGGGGCCCGGACACATCAAAAGTAGTGCATTAATCTCCAAAAAGGGTTGACCATGTCCATGGCTACCATCCCGTGCTCGGTCATTCAGTGTGTGCTTCTCGTCGTTCTGCGAGTTGACGGGACACATCAAAGTTAATACGTATTTAGTACTCTCTCCAAAAAGGGCCAACCATGTCCATGGCTACCATCCCGTGCTCGGTCATTGAGTACGTGCACTATTCACGTGCCATCGAGGAGGAAAAATATTGCGTGGCACTAGGTGCCATCGTAGTGCACGACTCACTTACGCACTGCTTATCTCCATTTTCTTGCATGACACGTGCACCATGATGCTAGATGTCCCGCGTGTTGGCAAAAGGATGAACAAAGCTCATGTCAAAAAAAGAGTGGAAGAACATAGATTCCCGACGACCAATAAGGAGCAAGGAACCTCGTGGTGGAGCATCTGCACTCATAATATTTTATATTATTCAGCGATATAAAATCAAACAATCATCTCCACAGTAGACCAGAAGAGTACGAAACACGGCAACCTAGTGCAGTTACATCATACTATATGGCTAGCCTACGCTATCACCATATTTCTTGGCCTTCGTGTGACACCTAGCTCCAGTATTCCACCAGTCAGTATCGCTTCTCGATCCTCATCTCTCTCAAAGAGCGGCGGGCTGGCGTTTTTGCCATCTATTGAGGTCGGTTAAATCATCACATGTTAGCGACTCTTGGGTGGGATAGTTTTTTTGGTGGGTTTGGGGCAACTTCCTCCAATTTAACCCTCATGTTTGGATACTTTAGGGCTATTTGAGCCCCAACTAGCTCAAACTAACTCTAACCCATGGACCAAACAGGGCCAAAGTTAGTCTCGGAAAACGCATTAAGCCCTATCTACATGGACAGACGGAGTACATGATACTAGCAAACGCTCACCAGTAGTAGTTCATTGGTTGGTTTCGATTTTTGATTCAGTTGTTGTGCTGCTACCATCCAATATTCGTGTGTGGTTGTTTCTAGAATAAAAAAACTAGGTACTCCTACTTATGTTACTCCCACTATGGCTAGCCTAAGGTTAGTAGGCGACCTTGCGCTTGGCTCTTCGCCTCTTCCGGAAGTCAAACAATAATGATGGTACTACAGTAGTACTTCTGGCAATCTGACACCAAATGAACTGCCGCACGTCCACCGCTAGTAAGCAAAAGTTTCTCCTCATGTTGCGAGCCACCGCGCATGTGTTGGCGAGGGAGAAGGCGTAGTAAGCAAGCTTCTCGTTGTTCTGCGAGTTGACGGGACACATGAAAGTTATTTAGTACGTACTCTCTCCAAAAAAGGGCTGACCGTGTCATGGCTACCATCCTGTGCTCCGTCGTTGAGTACGTGCACTACTCACGTGCCATCGAGGAGAAAAAATATTGCATAGTAGGTGCCATCGAAGTGCACGACTCACTTACGCACTACTTATGTCACATCCCTAGTTCTGGCATGCTCTGAGCTAGCTAGTCATGTGTTGCATCATGTTTAAATTCTTTTGAATTTGAAATGGGGATTGATCAAACCCTAGCACCAGATCAAATAAATAGGTTCAACATAAAATCATTTTCAATGAACGCAAAATGCCCTTTGAAAATGTTCATGATTTCAGATAAAGGTGAAAACCTCTGCCAAAAATGATGAGCATAATTCTAGGTCATTCCTGGATTTTTGAATTAAGCCATAACGTATTTGAATTGGGGCATTTGAATTCTATAAATATTTTAAATGCTCCAAATATTCTGTAATCACTTGAGGGCCTCTGGTATAATTTAGTTAGTGTCCATAATTAATTTTAGAATTTAATAAAATGATTTAGTCCTAAACATAAATCAAAACAGAGAAATAAATAGAAAAGAGAAAGAAATAGAGAGAGAGAGAAGGTTTTCACCTGGCGCTCACCTGGCCTAGCCCAGCACGGCCCAGCCGACCACCTGGCGCTGCCAGTCATCGTCCTGCCCCGCTAGTCGGACGCCGCGCGCCGGCATGTGCCCGGCCACCTCCTGCTTCTGTCGATGCCTTGGACAGCTCTAGACGACGCCACGCACCCCACTGACCTCTCTCTCCCTCACCCGTGGCATCTCCCCTCCTCTGGACCTCTCCCTCTCACCCACCCAAACGGGTCCGTCGCCGCCGCTCGCCATAGCCACGGACACCGTCCACCCCTTGCATCTCCGACGCGCCAAGGAGCAACGCCGTCGACCTATACGCCGTCTCCACCGAGCCACGCGATGGGAAGAGCCCTAGAGTGCCGTCCCCGACGTCTTCTCCCTCCTCGGGCCACCGAGATCGCCGGTGACCTCCCGTCGTCACCAGCCCCTCCCCGAGCTCGCCGTTCGCTCCCCCACACTCGCAGTGAGCCACTGACCCTTTTCCCCATTTCTGTTCTCGCTCTCGTGCACCGTACGTGCCGCCTCGAGTTCGCCCGCACGCACCGCCGCCTGTGCTCGCCGCCGATGTGTCTCCGACCATCTAATGGTCCGGCTGTCGTGCCCAGGTTCCTCCCCGCGCCGCGTAGAGCATGTAGGTGCCCCGCACGAGCCAGCACGGCCGTCACAGTGACGACCCCGAGCTCACCCGAGCTCCGGCGGCCGCCAAGGTCGACGCCGGCGACGACTCCGGCCACCCCAGGCCCAACCACCTACACCACTCGACGCGGACAAGTACCCGTGTCACGTAGATCCCCTTCGCCGGCCATTTGGTCGCCGGAGGAGGAATCTCGCACCTTGCCGCCGTGTCTGGCTTCGCCGGCGTTGAGTCGCCGGCGGGATTGACTCGTTTGACCAAGGGTTTGACCTCCCCTGGCTCAATGACAGGTGGAGCCGCCCTGCTAACTAACCTAGATTAGTGTTAACTCAACCTAGTTAGTTTAGTTTAGTTACTGACACACGGGGCCGACTTCTCAGTTTGACCTGGACCGCCCCGTTGACCTGCTGACGTCACAGTGACGTAGTGCTGACGCGGTAAAGAATTTTCCTGATTTAACTTATTCAGAAAATTCCAGAAATTGTAATAAACTTCAAAAAATCATAGAAATTAATCTATAACTCAGATTGAAAAGATTTATATATGAAAAATTATCAGAAAAATCTAATCTATCCATTGGTACTGGTTTCTTGCATGATAATCAACTTAACCTTGCTGTATAGATCAAAACATCTAAATGCACCTTGGAAATTCATAGTTTGAATTTGAACCTTTGGTTCAAATCAACTCAAACCCTTCTGTTCCTAGCTGCATTAGCTCAAATCACAGCATCTTGCCATGTCATGATCATGCATCATATTGTTGCATTGCATTGATTGTGTTCCTTCTCTGTTGCCGGTATTTGTCCCCTCTCAGTGGACGTAGTTTCGACGATGAGTTTGATGACACCGACGAAGAGCTATACTATCTTCAGAAGTGCCAGGCAAGCAAAACCCCCTTGTTCATTCTGATACAATCCCACTCTCTCGCTCCTGCTCTCTTTTACTGCATTAGGACAATAGCGATTCAACTGTTACATGATGCGGTAGTTGAACCCCTTTCCTCTGCATGACATGTCATTGCCACAGTAAATAGATGAAACCCACTAGCAAGTGTAGGAGTTGTTTGAGCCCTGATGTGCCTACTCGTTCATGCTTGTTTGTCATGCCTGCTATTGCTTAGAGTTGTGTTAGGTCTGATTCATCGGGGATGAATTGGAAAGTTGTGAACATGTCCTACTGCTGAGAGCTAAGTGTGTGAACACGATTTGGTAAAGGTAGCGGTGAGAGGCCATGTAGGAGTACATGGTGGGTTGTCTATTGAAACCGTCCTCAGGAACTAAGTTCTGTGTTTGTGATCCATGAACAACTACTACCACACATTGGGATCCTTAATTGACTCTCTCGACTTATTAACCGCCCCTGTCCTCTGTCCAGGAGTTGCAAGTAGTTTCTGGTGTTTATAGAATGCTGGAGGCCATGCACAGCGCTGACCCGAGGGGTGGGCTGTGATGCGGTAGGCACGTGGCCCGGTGTACCAAGTCACCCGTTTTGTGACCCGGGAACCTTGCACACATCGTTCGGGGCCGTAGTGGAAACCTCGGCCGGACTCCCTGCGGATGGAACCTGAATAGGCGATAAACCTGGACCAGGGACTTGTGTGGTTAGTCATGTCATGGCCGACACCCTCGCCAGGTTTCCGCTTGAAGGTTGCCGAGATACATGACGTGTACATGGCGGTAAGTGGCGAGAGCATGTGTGAAGAAGTACACCCCTGCAGGGTTAACATCATCTATTCGAATAGCCGCGTCTGCGGTAAAGGACCTCTGGGTTGCCTATACAGTTCATAGACAAATGAAAGTGGATGCTCTAAAATGTGCAAGATAAGCGTGAGTGCTATGGATGGCCTTCTCGTAGGGAGACAGGAGTGGATCCATAGTGGTGTATTGATATGGTGAATATGTGGACTCGTGTGCGCCACCTCAAAGAGTTACTTACAGTCGTAGTTCAGGATAGCCACTGAGTCAAAGCTGGCTTGCTAAAGTTAAACTCCACCACCGCTTTGTTGACACTGATGCATATGTAGTTAGCTCTGATGTAAGTCTTGCTAGGTACATTTGTACTCACGTTTGCTTAATTTATGTTTTTGCAGAGAGACCTCTGTCTCGCTAGTAATTCCGCGTGGACTTCGACATTTAGCTTGTTACCTCAGCTACGATCTTGTGCCCTCGGCAGGGTCTTGTAGATAGGCTTCTCAGCCTTTTTCATTTGTAGTTGTCTGTACTCAAACAAGTTAAGCTTCCGCATGTGCTTGTTGCTTGTATGACTTGAATGCTGGGTCATCAGACCCATGTTTGTAATATCTGGCTCTTCGGAGCCTAATGAATAAATACTTTGAGTTGTAGAGTTCTGTTGTGATGCCACGTTGTATTTGCACATATCGAGCATATTGTGTGTATGATCTGAAATGCTTGATATGTGTGGGATCCGACAACCTAGTTGTTTACTTGGTAGCCTCTCTTACCGGTAAATGTCTCCTAGTGCTTCCACTGAGCCATGGTAGCTTGCTACTGCTCCGAAACACTTAGGCTGGCCGACATGTGTCCTTCTTCGTTCCTGTGTCTGTCCCTTCGAGGAAATGTCACGCGGTGTCTACCGGAATCCTATTAGCCTGCTACAGCCCAGATTCTCCGGAGTCCTATTACCCCAGCTGCTACAGCCTGGATTCACTCGCTCATGACCGACACGTTCGTTGCTGGGTCATGTATGCCTGTCCCTGTAAGTTACTGCCACTTTGGGTTCATGACTAGTCATGTCAGCCCGGGTTCTCTGTCATATGGATGCTAGCGACATTATCATATACGTGAGCCAAAAGGCGCAAACGGTCCCGGGCCAGGTAAGGTTGCACCCGTGGGAATACCGTGCGTGAGGCCGCAAAGTGACATGATGTGTTACATGCTAGATCGGTGTGACTTAGGATCGGGGTCCTGACAGCTTATCTGATTATCTCCATTTTCTTGCATGACACGTGCACCTTGATGCTAGATGTCTTGCGTGTTGGCAAAAGGATGAACAAAGCTCACTTAAAAAAAGAGTGGAAGAACATAGATTCCCGACGCCCGAGAAGGAGCAAGGAACCTCGTTGTGCAACGTCTGCAAGGAACCTTCCGCGTTTTCCCCTATTTTTTGCCACCTGCCCACCTATAAACAAATAAAAGAACATGAACTCTTCACTAACCACTAGAGACGATACATCAGGATGCTAAGTTGAAGATATTTTATAGTTTATATTGATAACCACGCAAGAAGACATGCATGTATAGGACGCATGCAGCCACACATGTACACACGCCAACGCACTAACTCATGCCGATCCAACTCACGCACATACTCGCACAACATGGAGCACACAACACACGTACACAACACATGCATGCACATGCACTCGGCCGCAGAATGCACGTGAATAACACATGCATGCGCACACACTCGGCTGCATGGAGGCGTGCGCCATCTGTGGCGACGTCCGGTTCGTCGCGCTACGGTGAAGCTCGCACACAACAGCGCGACAATGATAGAGGCTCTGGGAGGACCAGAGGTAGGCGGGCGACGAGCTGACGAGGTAGCCCAATGACCCCTTGAGCTTGAAAGGCACCCGCATGATCTCGTCTCCTCGTAGGGAAGGTCGGGGTCCATTGGGTACATCTCCGACAACATCCGCGGCTTCCGACGGTGTCGTTGTCATTTCATTAGTGTAAATAATTATCCAATTCCTAGTCAACAATCAAAACCGCCTAAACTCTAACATGTGAACACTAAAACCGCTCAAGGGGGTGATATACCCTGTTTGAGATTTGAGGGTAAAAATCGTACCAAAATTGACTTTGGGGGGTTATTTGTCCATCAACTTACATTTGAGGGTGAAAAATATACTTCTTTCAATGGTCTGCTGGTCAGAGTATTCTTTTTAGATTTATAAAATGTGGGACCGAGTGTGAGCGAACCGACCTCAATCGACGGCAAAATCGCCTGCCGGGCCCACTTTGAGAGAGACGAGGAGCAAGAAGCGATACGGGCTGGTCATGTCATGCAAGAAAATGGCTGGTCTCATGTTTAAAACTTGTTGTACTATAGTAGAGGTATATGTATATGTAGATGTATATGTAGATGTAGATGTAGATGTAGTGTAGACGTAGATGCAGATGTAGATGTACATGTTGAGATGTAGAGATAAGTGAGACTCACCAACGGTCACCAACGTAGGCCGAGTACGTGCACGAATCACCCACAAACAAAAGGAGTACGTGCACGAAGAGAAAAATTGCACGCACTGACGCACGTTCTTTGTGCCTCATTCCCTAACACACGCGCGCGGGTACACGGTGGAGCTCATTTTTGGATGAAGAGGCAGCTCACATGATAATTTGACGCGTTTGGTAGTTGTTCACTTAGTGGAGGGTCGGGAACCATGCGTGGACGAATCAAAGTTCGACCATGACGCGGTGGCGTGTTTTTATTTTATTTTATTTTTCAATGGAACGTACGCTGTTTTTTTCTTGAATGGCACGTGAATCATGCACATACTCAATGACGGAGACATGGACATGGTCGGCCCTTTTTGAAGACTACTACACTGGTACTTTGATGTACATTTTGAAAAAAACTACTACTTTGATGTGTCATGTCAACTCGCAGAACGATGAGAAGCTTGCTTACTACGCCCTCTACATAGCCCACACTTTGTACGGCTAGTTATAGTGGGAGTAACTTAGCGCACTCCAAGAAAATATTGCTTATGTGGAAAGTAGTTAATGAGAAGTGGTAACATAATATGTTACTGTAACATAGCGTTTCCCAAGACAAGACGAGCCTACAAGCTAATAAATGAAGCCATCATAACATTGTTGTACTACTCCCTCCTTTCCGGTTTATAGGGCTCCCTCCTTTCCTGTTTATAAGGCTCAATTCGAAAATCTCACCAACCAAGGTAGATGATGAGTGGTGGAATACTTTTTGTAATTTGCAAAAGCACCCAATTAATGCTCTTGTTTTCCTCAAAAAATTATGTAATTGCAATGCATGCATGCATAAAGTACATGCATTGGTCAATTTTCTATTAATACTTGCATGCAATTATTTAATGCACCTTGAAATCTAAACTTGTCATGGGGAAAACCAAATTGATCCTTATAAAATGGAAAAACTAATATTTTGAGATAAGCCATATAAACCGGAAAGGAGGGAGTAGTAACATAGACTAGTGTCATATGCATGAAACTAGTGAGTATGGGAGCACATGATATTTCCCCGTCCGGACTGATCCCAAGTTGGCTTCTCACCTTCTTGGCCCACCAAAAACCTCTCCCCCCTCCCACGCGCGCTTCCCCCCTGGCGCTAGCTGAGCCCGCCGCTCCACATTGATGGCAAGTCAGGGCGACGTGACCTCTCACTGCTTCCACCGTTGAAGCGGAGCGCCGACCGAGGGCACCGCCCGCTGCACGCTCGGCATTTCAGACTACACAGTGGAGAGTAACTTTAGAGCAAGTACTACAATTAGATGACATAAGCAAGCTATAAGGATTTAAATATAGTATTTGTGCTTATTTGAAGGAGAGAGAAGAGGAGAGAGGAGAGAAGCGGGTTGTAAACTTGTAGCCGGTTGTAGTAGGATCTCCAACATAATTTGTGAGACAAAAGGTGGGGCCATTATTAATGATATAGTATTATACAAAAGGGACTAACTATTGTACTAGCAGGCGATTAGGTTGGTTCTAGATGATGTGTCAACTTCATATAGCCGGATGTTGGCTATACTATTAACCATGCTCTAAATGTGGTGTGAGTGGGACTAAAGTTTAGTCCCACACTGCTAGGTGAGTGTGAGTTGCACCACTTTATAATGCGATATATTCTAGCATTTGCATGAGCATGATAATAGGAAACCTACACGCGCGCTCTTTGGGAATGAGCCTGTCCAAGGACAAAAGCTATGCACGTGGTCTGTATTTTTGTTGGTCGGAAAATTTATTAAGTCATTAATTAATAATTAACGGACGCCTTAATTACTCAGCCGTTTCTGATTCTTTTGGATAGTGAGGCTATTATTGACTTGGACGTGGGGTTTGGGCAAAAGGCCTACTATTATACTTGGTCTTACTCGCACGACCGACCTGACAGGCTCTACCCTAGACGCCGCTGAATCATATGGTTTCGCACCATTCCAGATCTTAGCGCCGCCACGCAATTCTTCTCCAGCCCTCCTTCCGGCGTGCACCGCAAGAAGGGACAGCAGTCCTCCCAACCCCGCCTTTCGTGAACCTATACGGGAGAGGGGCGATCAGGTTTTTGGGGAGCACACTCATGTGACTGCTGCCAGCGATGACTTCCTCAACGACAGCCTTCTTACCCGACCTCGGTAACCTCTTCATCAACGACATGAGTGACAACATCAACCACAGCGGTTCTGCTCGCGTTGTAAAGTATGTGATTCTGTCCTCCTGGTTTAGTCCGCATCATTACTTTGATCTTTGCAATTGTCGTCATGATCTATTTACTATTGACTCATATTAAATCTCATAGTAAATTGCACATATATTCAACAATCCAATCCAAAAACCTGATTATAGGCAATTTACTCCAAGTGGTTTTGCTGCGCTTTTGAAGCCGACTACTTTTAAGGGGGTGCAATATAAAAGGTGGCGCACAGGAGCAGTATATTGGTTTCAGATCATGTACTGCTATGACGCCACTAAGGGTAAGCCTAAGGGCGATCTTAATCCTACACAGCAGGAAGCTTTTGAGAACATGGATACCCTCTTCAAAGCCACCCTGCAGACCGTTCTTGACGATTCCATTGTGGATTCATATATGTCGTTTGACAGCGGCAAAGACATGTGGGCTGCGCTAGAGGCCACGTTTGGGGCCTCGGCCGCTGGCAATGAGTTGTACGTCATGGAGCAATTATGTGACTATAAGATGACTGATGAGCGCTCTGTTGTTCAGCAGACTCATGAGATACAATCACTCGCTAAGGAACTTGAGTACTTTAAGTATGTGTTGCCGGACAAATTTGTTGCTGGGACCATCATTGCCTAGCTTCCACCTTCGTGGAACAATTTTGCCACTTCTCTGAAAAACAAGAGACATGAGTTTTCCGTTTCGGATCTCATTAGCACTCTTGATTTTGAAGAGAAGGCGAGAGAAAAAGACACACGTGCTCGAGTCACTAAGGGATCTTCTAGTGCCCACATGGTACACGAGAAGAACTTCCAGCCCAACCAGCCCCAAAACAACAAGAACAAATCTCAGGGGAAAGGCAAGTTTGATGCAAAGAACAAGCCGTCACATTCTACCAACTTCAAGAAGAATTCTCATAACGGGAAGGGATACAAACCTCAAATTTGGTAGCACCACACAAAATTTATATGGCTGCATCTACCTGCTGTCAGCTAACCTCATGGTGCTCCAGGTATTCCTACATTCGTAACTAGGTACAATGACCACCGCAAGATGAAATAAGCTTATCCGTACGTTGACTTGCTGATTGCAGTGCGGAACGATCCTGTCATGTGTGGAGGAGCAAACAAGCAGTGCAGCCGAAGGTGGAAATCAACTAAGGACTTACGAAATTATATATAATCTTCCTCAGGCAGGTCAGTATCCCCTTCGTCCAGATGATCGTGTTTTTTCATGCCGAGCTATTGATATGTGCTACTGTTTTGCAACACCGTTTAAGTATAGCTATTGTTTTCCTATCTTTTCAGATTTAGGACAATGAAGATGATTTCAGGGGAACTGCACAATATGGACTCATGTTGAGTCATCTCTATTGCCTCATGTGTTTGCTGCAAATGTGTCAACATCAATTACAAGATGAGGCAGCTAGCTAGCTGTGGAGTTGCCAGCATGCTCAAAGTGCTCGCAACATTGCGAAGAAATAAGCATGCCCAGGAAATTAATGCGTGCGCAGGGAGGCCCTTTGCTCAGAGAAGCATCGATCGTTTTTCTTTATTTCCACACCTTCTCACAACTTTGTATTGGTTATAGTATGGTGAATCATTGATATGCATAAACATGCTGAACTTTTGTTCTTCTGAATGTTAGTATGCATACCGTATCTTCTGGAGCTATGTGAATATTGACTAGCCTGTGAACCTTCACAATCTAGTAAGTATAATGTAGGCCTATTATTTGACACCTTACTTTGTCGCGCTACGCGACCAGTGTGAGTGTCTGCATCCAGTACCGCATCCTCTAATTTGGTGGATGCCAAGTTGAAAAAGGTTACCGATGAGTAGCCATAAGCTGGAGGCATCTCTTTTTTTTCTCTCGAATGGGCAATAAGCTGGAGAGTGTCTCGGGCTGCCCCTACCACAAGGCCCTCCAGTACGAAACACGGGTAGCCGACTGGGCCAATACAAAAGCCTATCCATCTTAAAGCCCATTTGTTTTTGTTTTTTGTGAGGGGAAGCCCATATTTCTTGAAGAGGGGGCGATCCCAGAAAAACCCTCCTTCCTCCTCGCTTCCACTTATACTGTAGCTCGCTCTCCCGCTTCCGTCTCCCCCCAATCCCCCCTCCCCCCCCCCCGCTCCCCATCTTCCTCACTCATCCAGAAAACCCCCGCTCATCTTCTTCCTCACTCGTACAGAAAACGCCTGCATCTCTTCTTCCACTCCTACAGAAAACCCAGCCCTCCTTCTTCCCCACTCGCACTGCCACTAGGCTCGTCTCTGGCTACTCTGCTCAAACCCATGAGCTCGGCCCGACGCCCACAAAGAAATGGAGTCAGCTGGCCCCAGCGCCAAGAAGATGAGGCTCCCGCCAGCGGCGACGCCAGTTGTAGATCCCGCACACGGCAACGCGGGGAGAAGCGGCGAGCCCCCCCCCCACCCGGATCTAAGGAACCTGTAGAATCTCTGGTGGACCGCATCAACGATCTCCCGGATGTCATCCTCGAGGAGATCATCTCGCTTCTCCCCACCAAGGATTGCTGCCGCACACAAGTCCTCTCAACTCGGTGGCGCCCTCTATGGCGCACCGCGCCCCTCAATCTCGAATGTCGTCAGATATCTTTCCTTCCTGAATTTGATCTCTCGGAGCCATCGTCTCCTCTCACCAACAGGGCCCTGTTCAACGCCTCTGCATCCTGACACTCTAACTGCTGTCCATACCCGGTACAGTGGACGCTTGGCTGACATCCCCTGAATTCAGAAAACTCCAGCAGTTTGAGTTCTACCATTACCACGAAAGTTTCATACCACGAACACACCAAGAATTCGTGCCCACACCACCATTGTCTAGCTCGCGGTTTTCCTCCTCTCTCCACACCGCCACCTTCGCCCGGTGCCATCTACCAGACGATCTGGTACAAATGATTCAACTCCCACTGCTAAAAAAACTTTCGCTTGTGGTGGTTTATCTGTCGGAGGCCTCACTGCATAGCATCATCCACTCCAGTTGCTCTGCCCTGGAGCGCTTGCTGATTGTTTTGGGAATATAAATCCCTATCAGTTGTCTCCAAATAAAGTTGCCTCACCTTAAAAGCATTGGAATTTGTTTTCAAGGACAACAGCTCATCATCAAAGATGCCCCTTCACTTCAAAGGTTGCTCCTTGATAATTGTTATAGACCTTCACAAATAACTGTCATCTCTGCGCCCAAACTGGAGACCTTGGGTCTAATTAGTGGTCTAATTAGTGCTCCGTTTGATGATCACAACAAGTTGGTGTCTGGCTCCACACTTTTTCAGTTACCGTATATTATCATCTAAACATTTGTAAGCATAAGCTGCATTTTTCATTTGTGCGCATAAGTTGTATATCATCTTGGAGTACACTTCGGGTACTAATATTGTTATATGCTCAAGAAGAGTTCGTCCATGGATAGCCTATCAATGCTGCTGGATTCTGTCAAGATCTTATATATCGAAATGTTTAGTTATGATCTGAACATAACTATTGGCTTGCTGCGATGCTTTCGGTCTCTGGAGAATTTATATATAAAGGTGATGATTTCATGCACATTAAAAGACCGTATATATTGTACTAGAATTAACCGTTCACCTTTTGCTCTTTCGACATACTCTTTTTTCAGACCTTAACTATTTTTAAATCTTCATGTCTACTTAGGTACTGCAACCACATGGAGAAAAACGTATAACCAATCGGCGGCGTAATAAGCACCAGGATTTTCTCAGTTCTCATGACATTCGTTTGAGGACAATAATGATGGAAGGATATGCATCCAACCAGGCAAATAGAAGCTTTGTCACATTCTTCCTGTTGAATGCGAGGTTACTATTGTCCATGAGGCTTAAGTTTTACCACAAGAGATTTCTCACGGACGGACACGTTGAACAGCAAAAAAAGAAGTTTCAGGTGGACAAATGGGCTTCTAAACATGCTCTGCTTCTATTTACAACAAGTTGTAGTCATCCTGAAATATATTTTTTTGCACAGGATGTTGATTTTATGGATTAGACCGATCCATTTTTTTGTGACTGCAAAAAAGAGTGGTTAGGTTAGATGTTACTGCCATGTTCAATCTGGGTTTTGTCTAAAAATTTGATGAACAATTAATCCTTGGGCTTTTTGTACCGTTTGTAAGCTTGAGTTGCATGTTGTTTCCCTCGTACTCCCCTCCACCTGCCACTATACTGCCGCATCTTCCACGGCTGTTGTTTGTTCCCGTCCGAGGCCTCGCCGTCGTTCTCCGCCTTGGTTCGCTCGTTGTGCCAGCCGCCGTATGGCATTGTCAACATGGTCAACAACCAAGAGGAATCAGGAGATGACTGTACGTGGAGAGGCTGACAGTAGGGACCTACCAGGGTCATTGCATTACGCAAGCAGGTGCCTCATTATTACAGGCCAAAAAAAATACTTCCTCCTAATTGTTTTGACAACTAGGTCCCACGCAATTGTCAATGTAGTCAATAAACGAGAAAATTACACAACGAGCGGATAACACCAGGGATCTAGCAACTCGCCCAGTTGTTTTTAAGTTTCAGAGACGGAGCTCAACTGCGCGCTGTGCGGGGGCTGTGGCCCGTCTAGCCCACGCTTATGCTTTTATTTAAGCACATGACGAGCCCAGTTGATATCTTTTTCTTTCTGAAAATGGCTAGCCCAGTTCTTTTTTTTGGAGAATACCAAAACTATGGCCTACTTGCTTTTCTCAGCCCTGGTGGGCTGCAAATATTTCAAGACGAGGAGGGATGTAAGTAGTAAGAAATGGGCTTCCCCAGAAAATGGGCTATAAGTTGTAAGAAATGGGCTGTAATTTTTTTAACCAAAGCAACCGGCAATTACATTAAAATATCATTTTTCTAGATTTCTCTACTCTCTACTCTTATAAAAACCAAAGCCAACTGGCAATTACAATAAAATATCATCTTTTCTCCCACAAGATAAACTACTCATACAAATGCATCTTCATGTTCCATGCAATGCACAGGCATCTTGCTAGTTTAGATTTTAAATTTCATTCCTTTTTTGCAAAGAATTGGTTTTTGAATTTTAGTTTGATATAATTTTTTAAAAATTATTTTTAACGTGACTCGTAATTTCGTGATTAAAAGAGTTCAGACCCCACCGAAATATACAAAATTTCATTGAATTTAGCAGTGCCCAGAATATATGGTCTGTAATGCTAATAAAAAGAATATGGGCTTCAAATATCCTTAAGAATTAGCAAATGGGCTGTAAATTATTGAAAATAATGGCTAATGGGTTGTATGCTATTTTCCACAGATTTGGAGGCTGACTTTTGGGCCTACTAGGTTGACGATGACGATGTCCTAAACTTTTTTTACGCGTACGCAACGCTTTGTTAACTTAGTCAACATAGAGCAGTGACTGTTGGATATCCATCCAACGGCCGCCGTGCTTCTTCAATCTCAGATCTTCCTGCTCCAGCCGCCCAAACCAGCGCCAGCAGGACTGCCTGCTCCCTCCTCCCGTGGCGGGTTGTGCTGCCGCCAGGCCATCCCTCTACCCACCCGCACATCCTATTATTTCCGGCGACGTCAGCCTCACCCCGCAGCCGACCAGTCAGTGCTCGTACTCCCCTCAGCGTGGGAATGCTCTGTAGTGGCTTCGCCGGCTCCAGGTCGTTCCGTTCCTGGGCCTCGCCCTCGTCCACCGCGTTTGTGCTCTCGGTGCGGCGAGGTCAACATGGTCAACAAACAACAACCATCGGAAGAGGCTGACAGTAGGGGCCAACACAAGGAAATGCCTCCTTATTACACGCAAAATAATGATTCCTCCACCTGACAGCTGGGACCCACCGGAAGGGCCTCTGTATTTTGCGAGAAAATGTTCCCCCCGCTGTCATCTCGGACCCACCAACTATATCTTCGCACGCAAGGAAGTGCCTCCTTATTACGCACAAAAAATGAATACTCCCCTGCTAGCTGGGACCCACCGTAGTGGGAGGCTGACTTGTGGGCCTACTAAGTTGATGGGGATGCAGGGCTGTGTCAACTTAGTCAAAATGAACGATTTTAGCTCCAGTGACCGTACGATGTCCATCCAACAGCCGTAGTGCTTCTTCAACCTCTGGTCTTCTTGCTCTAGCCGCCCAAACTAGCGCCGGTCATGCCGCCTGCTCCTGCCTCCCGTGGCCGGCTGTGCTGCCGCGGAAGCCTCACCGCCCCCTACTACTCCTGCCATTGGCCAGTCCATCCCTCTACTCACCCACACCCCCTGCTATTCTGTGGCGACGGTAGCCTCACATCGCAGCCGAACCATTGAACCCTCGTACTCCTCTCCGCGTGGGCTTCCACTGGCGCGTCTTCCCCGGCTCCGCGCCATCCCCTTCCTAGGCCTCGCCGTCGTCCACCGCCCTGGTGCTCTCGGCGCGGCGTGGTCAACGTGGTCAAGGAACAAATTCCATCGGAAGAGTACTGTACATGGAGAGGCTGACAGCTGGGTCCACGGCCGCAGCAAGGAAGTGCCTCCTTATTACGTGGAAATAATGATTCCTCCACCTGACAGTAGGGACCCACCGGACGGGCCACCGTATTTCGCGAAAAAACATTTCCTCCCTGACTGCTAGGACCCACCAGCTACATCTTCGCACGGAAGGAAGTGCGTCCATATTACGGGCAAAAAAATGATTCGCCCCCTGACTGCTGGGACCCACCAGCTACATCTTCGCACGCAAGGAAGTGCCTGACAGTCGGGACCCACCTAGTCGAAGCGTACGTAGTGTTGTCATTCTGGTCGCGAACGTGTATGTACATACGATCGGTCTGTCTGCAGGCTGCAGCGATGAACCGTGGCCGTGTAAGGAAGGGCACGTGTCATACTAGAGGCGCGCACATGTCATAGTAGAGGCGCGCACGTAGTATGTCATGCAGTCCCGTTAATATCGTGTGCACGTACGTACAACGGCCAGGGTGCAAGAAAGTAAATACGGCCACGTACGTACATATGAGCGGGGTCTCGAATGCCTACTCGCGCATACGTACGGCCAGGGCTCGTGTACATGGCGGAGTCAGAACGGAGAAACTGCGTCGCCGTGTTCATGGGGAGGCAACGGAATGCGTCGTGTTCATCGGAACTCAACAGAATACGTCGTGTTCATCAGGAGCCAACCGGCTTGGACGGAACAGCCGATCGAAACGAGGCCTGGCATCCGCATAACGGAGGAAATGACCTTGTGTTCGACCGGCCATGGTCAAAACGAGATCTTGTTCATCAGGAGAGGTCTGGCGTACCGCAAAATGGAGGAAACGGGCTTCCCTTGGACCTCCTATGGTCGGAACGGGGTCCTGTTGATCGGGAAGGGTGTGGCGTACCGCAAAACGAAGGAAACGGACTTGTGTTGAAGCAGTACGGAAACGGGGGTCCTGTTCCTCGGGAGGGGTGTGGCGTACCGCAAAACAGGACTCCACATACTGTTCATCTCCACCGTTGACCTCCTCCAGCCTCCACGGGCTACTGTTCATCCACCGTCGACCTCCTCCAGCCTCCACCTGCGACTGTTCATCCAAGGGCTCCTGTTCATCCAGCCTCCACCGCTCCTCCACCAGCTACTATTCAACCAACCCTCTCCACGGGTCCTGTTCAACCACCCCTCCATGGGGTCCTGTTCATCCACCCCCAACCGGCTCGATCGGGGTCCTGTTCATCCAGCGGCAACGGCCTCTACTACCACGGGGTCCTGTTCATCCAACCCCCCACCGGGAAATGTTTATCCAAACCCCCCCCCCCCAACAACGCTCACTGTTCATCCAGAGGAAGCATCGATCGGCTTCAGTTAGCAGCAGTAGCGAAGGAATCACTTGGGTTCAGTTAACAGCAAGGGATCGATCGCTCGGGTTCAGAAACGTAGCTAGTGCAATCGCTCGGGTTCAGTTGGAGCCCAATGCCTCGCTCGGGTTCAGTTAGAGCCCAATGCCTCGCTCGGGTTCAGTTAGAGCGCAACGCCTTGCACACAAGCGCGTATGTGTACGAGAGAAACGCGCATCGCTCGGCCCCCGACCACCCACTGTAACCGGGAACTCCCCGATATTTTCCTCGCCCTCGCTTCTATCACGGTTTTTTCCATCATGGATGACCCAAAGAATGTCATGCAGCTGCGTCTCCGGCCCGCCCAGGACAAAAAACCCATTTCCTGTCATGATTTTTTGTCATAGAAGTAGGATCCCACCACATCTATGATGATACCGGGTTTTGTCACAATTATCGTCATAGAAGTGTCATAAGCATGACAGGAAAAAAATTCGTTCGGCCCAAAATGTCACGGAGGTGTCTTTTTTTTGTAGTGCACGACGTCGGAGATGGCGCCTCATGGAAGATGTGCTAGCGCGAGGAGCCAGAGGAAAGAAGGAAGAGACGGTTGGTCGTCACTCAGCAGACCATCAACGAGAAGGTCGCGATTGCGGTCAATAAGACCAAAGCCGACACCAAAGAAGAGTTGGTCGGGCTAGTCAATGTAGCGGTTCCTGATGCGGTGCAATGCTTGATTTCGGCAATTTTCGATTGGTCGAAGAACAATCCAAATGCCCGGCCGGAGGACTTTCCCCTTCCCAGCTTTGTCGGGAGCAATTCAGCGAACACCACAGCACCAACACCTTCTCAAGCAACCGCAAAAGGTCCCGCTCCTGTCCATAGCAGACCGACCTCCATCTCTTGCATGCTCGGTGGGCCTTCATCGCTGGCTGAGCTCGACACCCTCACGGTAATTACGCGTCATACCCTTTTTCACTAGCATGTCTATAGTCTTCTATTTCAGTTGCCTTGCGGATGTTTGACCTCGCAGTCATGTCTCCTTCGTAGGCCGACGACACCCCGTGCACCCTACTCTACGACATCAAGGGCCAGAAGGTGGCCATGGGAAAGGCAACGATCGTGAAGCCGAAGGACCGCATGTTCCACAACCGAGATATGCCCGATGGCGTCTTCAAGGTTAACGTGGCCAGTGTCTTAGCGGGCTTCGAGGATTTGCCTCCTCCGGTACCAGTCGATGACGACGAGAACCCTAAGATGATTAGCGCATGCAAGAGCTGGTTCTTGCCTTGGCCGAAGTCTTTTCTTCGTCTTGAGGCGCCCAGTATCACGCCAACGCCACCTTCTCAAGAAGGTATGAACACCACCCCACCTACCAAATTACCTGCACCTGTCATGGCGGTTGATAGCGGACGACGCGAGGGGGAGCCTCCATTAGTGCCAGATCATGTCGCCCCCATTGTTGAAGAAGCAAATGTTGATGATGACATGGAGGATGATGATGATGACCCAGACAAGTATATCAATACCGCCTATGATGATGGAGGATTATCTCATCTCCTATCCCAGTTCATCTGACTCCAGGGCCAATACAAGATCTGGGGCAGCATGGAGCATGAGAAGGACTCACTGGTTCACCTCGCCGAGGCCATCATCGACCCCTACTACAGAGACATGAAGGATGCGTGCAACAAGGACAAGCGTGCCTGGCACTCGGCCTGGATGGAGAAACTCGATAAAGCTCACGTCATGTACGTGGCCAAGGAGGCGTACACGAGCTACGACATGTACAGGCGGATCGTTGACATGAGGAAGTGCCTCCTTCCCCAAAACGGCAGGGGATCCAGCCGGAAGCAGAGCAATGGCAAGCGTCGTCGCAACAATACATAGATGATTGGACCCTCATTTCTCCTACTTTAGTATGCATGCAAATGCTTACTTTGGTGTGTGGAAATGTTGTGTGTGTAGTCACTTGTGTAATTGTATGCTTAATTTGGTTATGCAATGCTGTCTTTTTAAGTATATATGTTGATGATCTGTAGACAGAGCGTAGATGTTGTGCGGACAAAAAAAATCACATCGCACACGGACTAAACAATGGAACTCGTCAGTGATGTTTTCATCATTCACTCACAATTGTATACCAGCAATCGTTTGCTCACAACACACACGGCTTGTTAGCAGTAATCGTCTGTGTTGTTATCGACCTTCGCACATGTTTCCGATTAGAGACCTGTTTGCCGTGTATCACACACATCTTGTTAAGTTTAACCATTTCTGTTCTCATGTCTCAACGCAAACAGTTCATCCGAGTGAACCGCATGCCGTATATCGCACACACCTTCGATCTGGCTGACCATTTCTTTTGTGTTGCCTAATCACAAACAGTTTATCCGAGTGAACCGTATGTTGTACATCGCACACACCTTCATCTGGCTGCCCATTTCTTTAGTTCCTCCTCATCACAAATAGTTAATTAAGCTGAACCGTATGCCCTGCATCGTACACGCAACTAAAATATGAACCGTGTTTGATGCATCCTCCATCGCAAATGTTTTGCACCTTTTTTGATGGTTTTTTACACCACCGTTTGCGATTATGGCATCACACACAGTTTCGCCGAAGGGTCGCTGATCGGAGTGTCGCGTTAGCAGCATCCTGCAGTAGTGTTCTTTAATGAAAATTGAAATTTTATATTCCCTTCTTTCATATAAATAATACCACCTATGGTTCGTAGGAAAGGCGTACCAAGTATTATGGGACAAGACATATGCCAATCAATATCAAGCACAATGAAATCAATGGGCATATAATTTCTATTTGCAAGAATAAGAACATCATTTATTTTACCCATAGGTTTCTTCATAGTGGAATCTGCTAAGTGCAAATTAAGAGAACATTCATCCATATTGGTAAACCTAGCACATCATATAGAGATTTGGGTATTGTGGAAATGCTAGCACCCAAATCACACAAAGCATTGCACTCATAATTTTTTATTTTTTATTTAATGATAGGTTCCCACTCATCATATAATTTCCTAGGTATTTAAACCTCCAATTCTAGCTTTTCTTCTAAAGCTTTCTTCATTGCTTCTACAGTATGTTTAGTAAAAGCTTTATTTTGTTCGTAAGCATTGGGTGAATTTAGCATGGATTATAACAAGAAAATACACTAAATTAAATAATAACTATCATAAATAAAGTCCTTGAAATCCAAAATAGTGGGCACATTGCTATTTAAAGTTTTTACCTCTCCAAACCCACTTTTATCAAATATTTCATTAAGATTTTCACTGTCCAAACTATGGGGACACCTTCTATCTAAAGTTGAATCTTCTTCAGTCCGCTTTTCATAAAGTTTAATATTACTAAACAAATATTCAATGGGTGTAACACCAATCATTTTAATATCTTCATCATTACTAAGACAAAAGCCGGGCGGAATCGCATTTCTAAGAATTCTTGCTTAGCCGTCAGCCTGGCGGTTCTTTCTTTACTTTAATCCATGGAGACATAAAGAGACTTAATGGATTCATTAATATCAAGCTTGGGTGGAAAATTTTAGATCTAAGACTTTCCACATCATGAACAATTCTATCCATCCTCCTAGACATATCAGCAAGTTTACTCATTTTTTCTTCTATCGTAGAACTGAAAACTTTTTGAGCAATAATAAATTATTTGATATTACTCTCAAGATCAGAGGGCATCCTATTATTATTATTATTACCATAGGAATTGCCGTAATTATTAGAGGAATTGCCAGAAAACGGCCTAGGACTAAAATTACCTCTAAAAGCGTTACTATTGAAATTGTTCCGCGAGATAAAATTCACATTTACGAGATCATTATTTTGCTCAATCAAAGTAGACAATGGCACATCATTAAGACCAATATGAGCACTTTTACAACCAACCATTTTCGTAAGCGCATCTACTTTATCACTGAAAGTACTAATTTCTTGAATAGAATTCACCTTTTTACTAGTAGGAGTTCTTTCAGTATGCCATTATGAATAATTCGCCATAATATTATCAAGCAATTTGGTAGCTTCTCCTAATGTGATTTCCATAAAGGTACATCCCACGGCGGAATCTAAAAGATTTTTAGAAAAAAGTTAAACCCACCATAAAGATTTTGTATAATCATCCACAAACTAAAACCATGAGTAGGGCAATTTCTTATCATTAATTTCATCCTCTCTCAAGATTGGGCAACATGTTCATGCTCAATTTGCTTAAAATTCATAATTTGATTTCTAAGAGAAATAATTTTCGTGGGAGGAAAATACTTGGCAATAAAAGCATCTTTACACTTATCCCCAGAATCAATACTATTTTGAGGCAAATATGAAAACCAAGTTTTAGCATGATCTCGTAGTGAGAACGGAAGTAATTTTAATTTGATAATATCATTATCCACATCCTTTTTATTTTGCATATCACACAATTCAACGAAAGTGTTACGATGGGATGCGGCATCTTCATTAGAACTACCGGAAAATTGTTCTTTCATAACAAGATTTAGCAAAGAAGCATTAATATCAAAAGACTCTGCACTGGTGGTGGGAGGAGCAGCCAGAGTACTAATACAATCATTATTATTAGTATTGGAAAAGTCACACAATTTTATATTTTCTTGAGACATCGCGACAAAACAAGCAAACAAGCAAAAAGGCAGACAGAAAATATTTTCGTGTTTTTGTAAAAATGTTTTAGAAGTGGGGGAGATGAAAATGAGAGGCAAATGGAAAATAATGTAAATGCAAGGAGACGAAATGTTATGAGATGGTACTTGATACATGTTGATGATGTCTCCCAGGCAACGGCACCAAAAATTCTTCCTGCTACTTGTGAGCTGCGTTGGGATTTTCTTGAAGAGGAGAGAATATTGCAGTATAGTAGAGATAAGTATTTCCCTCAGTTAAGAACCAAGGTTATCAATCTAGTAGGATAACCACGCAACACCTCATTATCAGTACCTACACACAAAATAAGAAATACTAACCCCCAACGCGAACAGGGGTTGGCAATCCCTTGGCGGTTAATTGTAAGGATCAAATATCGTAGTGGTAGATAGATAAATAAAAACAAAAAATAAAATAAAGTAAATAAAATTGCAGAAAGGTATTTTTGGATTTTAATATATGATAAGAATAGACACCCAGGGGCCATAGTTTTCTCTAGAGGCTTCTCTCTTGAAGATAGCATACGGTGGGTAAACAAATTACCGTTGGGCAATTGATAGAAAAGTAAATAATCATGATGATATCCAAGACAATGATCATGTATATAGGCATCACGTCTGAGAGAAGTAGACTTACTCCTGCCTGCATCTACTACTATTACTCCACACATCGACCGCTATCCAGCATGCATCTAGAATATTAAGTTCATAAAGAATGGAGTAACACCTTAAGAAAGATGACAAGATGTAGACAAAGTAAACTCAATCAATATTACTAAACCCCATCGTTTTATCCTCAATGGCAACAATAAAATACGTGTCTTGTCCCCTTCTGTCACTGGGATATAGATCACCACAAGATTGAACCCATCACAAAGCACCTCTCCCATTGCAAGAAAAATCAATCTAGTTGGCCAAACCAAATCAATAGATCGTAGAGAAATACAAAGGTATAGTAAGCATGCATAAAATAGTTTAGAGAAGACTCAAATAAAATTCATAGATAATCTGATCATAAACTCACGATTCATCGGATCCCAACAAACACACCGCAAAAAAGGATTGCAACGAATAGATCTCCAAGAACACCGAGGAGAACATTGTATTGAAGATCAAAGAAAGAGAATAAGCCATCTAGGTACTAGCTATGGACCCATATATCCGTGGTAAACTACTCACACATAATAAAAAGGGAAACAAAGTTGATGTAGAGCCCCTCCATGGTTGATTCTCCCTCCGGAAGAGTACCAGAGAAGGCCTCCAGATGGGATCTGCATGGGTAGTGGGATCTCTCGAGAACAGAAACTTGCGGTGGCGGAAAAAGTATTTCTGGTGGCTCTGTGATGTCAGGGGAATATTTGAGAATTTATAGAGGCGGAATTAGGTCAAGAGGTGCCACGAGGGGCCCACAAGCCTAGGGGCGCGCCCTCCCCTAGGGTGCGCCTCCCGAGCTTGTCGCTCCCTCGTGGCTCGTCAGGTCTTCTCCCGAACCTTCTAGGGTCTGTTCTCCAGAAAAAATTAATCCAAAGTGTTTTCTCCGTTTGGACCCTGTTTGATATTGATTTCCTGAAAAGCCAAAAAGCAACCAAAAAACAGCAACTGTCACTCGGCACTAGGTTAATAGGTTAGTCCCAAAAAAATGATATGTAATTGCATATAAAACATCCAAGATTGATACTATAATAGCATGGAACAATCAAAATTTATAGATATGTTGGAGACTTATCATGGCACACGGTTGGGCAGTGACGCACCGGTAGTTAAGTCAATCTGATGCTCAATCCCTTGAATAGGTGGTAATCCGGTGGCACATCTTGTGGAAAGACATCAGCGAACTCCTGCAAAATGTTAGTGACAACAAGAGGCAAAGAGGAAGGCACATCCTCGAATGAAAATAATGCCTCTTTGCACAAAAAAGGATGGCAAATAGATTTTCTGAAATCTAGATCATCAATATCAGATTTGGTAGCAAGTAAAAATCCACTTTTCAATTTAATTTTAGAGGCAACATGAGATGCTTGTTTGTTATTAGGCTTCATTTGTTGCTTAGATTCTTTTCCCACAATCTGATTTTCACTCTTGTTTTGCTCCTATTTTGCTTTACAAGCTCTAGTAAGATCATCCTTTAGAATGTGTTCAAGAGGCATAGGAAGCAAAGTGTCGGTGCAACAAACCCTAGGCGTGTGTTGCCCGGACTACACATAGGCTCAAGAGAAAGGTTGAAACATCCAAGGCAGGGCCAACCAGAAGAGATAGCTCTTTCAGAAATCAAAGGGTGGATCAAGAAGACCAAGATGAGACTAAGGAAGAAGATATCCCTAAGGAAAAACCTACCTTGCCGGGCAGGCAAGCCTGACAAGGTCGAGGTCACCCAGGAGACAAATCTCAGGACTGCCCCAGCAAGCTTGCCGGGGATGCCAGGGGCAGATTACCCCGCCAGGGCTCCACCGCTCCACCTCATAGCAATGCAAGTCACCTATTGGTGCAGTGTCGAGCCCCCAAGTGATTAAGTGGCTGTTAGTTGGCACGTGGCAGCCATTTCTGAAGGAAATCACCTCCAAATGACACCCGTCCAGGGGCGTGTCATGCAGGTAGGCCAGAATGTGGCTGAATGGCACGACAAGGCTTGCTGGGCTACACCCGTGATGTGACACTAAGCAGCGCATTTAATGTGCCTTGTCATGTCCACAGAGTTAGGTATGATAGCACTGTGGCTATCTAATCACTGGATAATGACTATTTTGCCATGCTGGTGACCCCTTGACCTATAAAAGGAGGGTCGTGGCAACCTTAGAAAGAATTCAGAGCCTTGTACACTCATACGCGCTTAGCTACTCTCGTCCCGAGGCAACCTTGCCGGGCTAGAGCGCTGCGTCTCCACCACGGTCCTTTCATCAATCCACCAAAGTAGGAGTAGGGTTTTACGCCTCACGGCGGCCCGAACCTGGGGAAAAACCGCTCGTGTCATCATTGTCGTGCTGCTCTACACTCTCCGCTCTTTGTGCAATGTGCTCCTCCCCCTTGCCGAACCACAAGGGGCCGATGGTCCCATAGGTGGCCGTGTTATACCGTGAAATCTTTGGCGCGCCAGGTAGGGGGAGGTGCTTGCGCGAACCCGAAGGTGTAAGCAGCGCGTCATCTTCATCATCATTTTCTTCATCAAAGGTTTAAGCTCGGGCCTCGCTCTCAAGAACATAATATCTTCCCTTACTGTGAACATCAAAGAGAGCAGGTGCAGGAAAGTATGTGTCCACAATGGAACTTTTATTAAACAACAGGTTATAAGTGAAATTATGGGGTTCACCACTAAGGATCTTATGACGTTTCATAGCATCAAAGTCCAAGTACTGCATGGGTAAAATAGGGTCATAAGGCCAAGGTGAAACACCCAGCTCTCTTGCTAAGCGTGTGGCATAAATTCCACCATAAAAATATCCACTGCCAGCATTGTGTTGCAACTTGTGTGCAACAATCGCTCCAAGATTATAACTTTTGTCACCGGTGAGAGCGGTGCGTATGAGGCTCAAATCTGGAGCACAAAGTGTACTAAAATCTTGTTTGTCTACAATGCATTTTCCATTAAATAATGCGAAGTACTGGATTGAGGGAAAATGAATGCTCTTGATTCTACCTTGTGTCACTCCTCTTGTCTCACCATAGCAAAGAATAGTCAAGAATATCTTGAACTTAGATCTTGGTGGTTCGTCAAGCGAGCCCCAGAATGGGATTTTGCAGCAGTAGGCAAATCTCTCTAGAGATATGGTAAATGGATTTTCATATAGTTTAAATGACACCCTAGACTCACGGGGATGAAATTTAAATCATTTGGTAAATGATTCAGTGAGTTTGAGGTGTTGGTTGCACTTATCTGAAATATAGGGACCGAGCTCGGCATTGTGAACATATTGGTCAAATTCTTCCTTAATGCCCACACGCACCATATAATCGTTGCATGGCCATAAGCATCATTTGGTGGTGAAATCTCATATGGAGCTTTCACTTGGTTCAACATAAGACCGACGAGGGGAGCTGCTACTAGAAGATGCCTCCGAGGACCTCCTCCTCGAAGAACTCCTTCCAAAGAGGTTCATCATATTCACGTACAATTTTCTGAAAAATTCTGGGTCACAAAAATTTGTTAACAAAACTTCAAAAGATTGAAAGCAACTACTCATAGGGATGCATAGAGGCTATATCAAGCATTCAAACTACTTATAACTCTAAGTATCCAACATGCAAGCTCATCTACAGCAGCACCAAGAGTAACTAATTATTCAAAATATAAACCACTAAAGCAAAAAACTAATTGGACCAACGGAGCAGTCACATACCAAGCAACAATCCCCCGAAACAGTTTCGGAAACGGAGCTTTGAGCAAAGAGATCGAAATCCGCAGGTTTGAGAGAAAGAACACGAGAGAGAGAGAGAGCAATGGTGATTATTTCTGGAGGTAGGTGATGATGTGAGATGAAGAGATAAGTGAGGGGCCACGTGGGACCACAACCCACTAGTGCGTGCCTGGGGGTGCTGGCGTGCCCAGGTGGGTTGTGCCCACCTCGTGCACCACCTCTGATGTTATTTGCATCAAAAATGCTTAAATATTCGAAAAAATCATATTAAATTTTCGGAGGAATCTGATAACTTTTACTTTTGGGACATTTTTTATTGCACGGGAAATTCAGAAAACAGAAAAAACATGGCATTTTATTTTATTTAACTAATAAATACAGAAACTAAAGGTAGGGATAGAAGGTAGTGCTTTGTAACATCCCAATTTTCAATTTGGATGTTAATCATTAGGTCATCATATGCATCCATGATTCTTGCATTTTGAATTGGTTTTATTTGGACATTTTGATCCAAGAGACCTTAAGCAACTCAAGGTCCATTTGAGAGTTGGAGGTTTTCATAAAATTCCATTTTTTAATTTTCAAAATTGGTAAATTGGATCAAGGTGATTTTTATTTGAAATTATTTTTCCAATTATTTCAAAATCAATGAAACAATGGGACAAGATAATATGACTTCTTCAAAAAACAGAGGAAATAATGGAAATTTAATTTTAAATAAAAATAATTTTTTTATTTGATTTTTATTTGAGATTTTATTTGGTTAAATTAGGAAAAATTGCATTTTAGCCAGAAAAATGTTCATGTTGTCCTAAATATTATTAGAGGACCATGAAAATTATTTTTGTGATTTTAGGATTTTTATTTATTTTATTTTCGGATTTCCCTTTTTTCGGCAAAATTATTTTAAAAAAATCTCTTCGACCGACTAGGCCGAAGCCCAGCCGGCCCGCAACCGCCACCGCCTCCTCGAGTCCGCCCCTCGCACGGCAGCCGCCGCCGCCGGAGAGTCCCGACCGGACTCTACCTCGGCATCGCCCCCTCCTCCAAGCCGAGCCGCCCCCTGCTCCTTAAATACCGCCCCGCCCCCTGTTGGGAATCGTAGCATAATTTTAAAATTTTCCTACGCTCACCAAGATGCATCTATGGAGTATACTAGCAACGGGGGGAAAGGAGTGCATCTACATACCCTTGTAGATCGCAAGCGGAAGCGTTCCAATGAACGTGGATGACGGAGTCGTACTCGCCGTGATCCAAATCACCGATGACCGAGTGCCGAACGGACGGCACCTCCGCGTTCAACACACGTACGGTGTAGCGACGTCTCCTCCTTCTTGATCCATCAAGGGGGGAGGAGAGGTTGATGGAGATCCAGCAGCACGACGGCGTGGTGGTGGATGTAGCGGGTCTCTGGCAGGGCTTCGCCAAGCTTCTGCGAGAGAGAGAGAGAGAGGTGTTGCGGGGGAGGAGGGAGGCGCCCAAGGCTGTGTCTTGCTGCCCTCCCTCCCCCCCTTTATATAGGCCCCCTTGGGAGGGGGGGCCGGCCAAAACCCATCTAGGGTTGGGGGGGCGGCGGCCAAGGGGTGGAAAGGGGTGCCTTGCCCCCCAAGCCAAGGGGGAATCTCCCCCCCCCTAGGGTTCCCAACCCTAGGCGCATGGGGGGAGGCCCAAGGGGGGCGCCCCAGCCCACTATGGGCTGGTTCCCTTCCACTTTCAGCCCACAGGGCCCTCCGGGATAGGTGGCCCCACCCGGTGGACCCCCGGGACCCTTCCGGTGGTCCCGGTACAATACCGGTAACCCCCGAAACTTTCCCGGTGGCCGAAACTTGACTTCCTATATATAATTCTTCACCTCCGGACCATTCCGGAACCTCTCGTGACGTCCAGGATCTCATCCGGGACTCCGAACAACTTTCGGGTTTCCGCATACATATATCTCTACAACCCTAGCGTCACCGAACCTTAAGTGTGTAGACCCTACGGGTTCGGGAGACATGCAGACATGACCGAGACGCCTCTCCGGTCAATAACCAACAGCGGGATCTGGATACCCATGTTGGCTTCCACATGTTTCACGATGATCTCATCGGATGAACCACGGTGTCGAGGATTCAATCAATGCCGTATACAATTCCCTTTGTCAATCGGTATGTTACTTGCCCGAGATTCGATCGTCGGTATCCCAATACCTTGTTCAATCTCGTTATCGGCAAGTCTCTTTACTCGTACCGCAATGCATGATCCCGTGACTAACGCCTTAGTCACATTGAGCTCATTATGATGATGCATTACCGAGTGGGCCCAGAGATACCTCTCCGTCACACGGAGTGACAAATCCCAGTCTCGATCCGTGCCAACCCAACAGACACTTTCGGAGATACCCGTAGTGCACCTTTATAGTCACACAGTTACGTTGTGACGTTTGGCACACCCAAAGCACTCCTACGGTATCCAGGAGTTGCACGATCTCATGGTCTAAGGAAAAGATACTTGACATTGGATAAGCTCTAGCAAACAAAACTACACGATCTTTTATGCTATGCTTAGGATTGGGTCTTGTCCATCACATCATTCTCCTAATGATGTGATCCCGTTATCAACGACATCCAATGTCCATAGTCAGGAAACCATGACTATCTGTTGATCAACGAGCTAGTCAACTAGAGGCTTACTAGGGACAGGTTGTGGTCTATGTATTCACATATGTATTATGATTTCCGGACAATACAATTATAGCATGAATAATAGACTATTATCATGAACAAAGAAATATAATAATAACCATTTATTATTACCTCTAGGGCATATTTCCAACAGTCTCCCACTTGCACTAGAGTCAATAATCTAGTTACATTGTGATGAATCGAACACCCATTGCGTCCTGGTGTTGATCATGTTTTGCCCTAGGGAGAGGTTTAGTCAACGGATCTGCTACATTCAGGTCCGTATGTACTTTACAAATATCTATGTCTCCATTTTGAACACTTTCACGAATGGAGTTGAAGCGACGCTTGATATGCCTGGTCTTCCTGTGAAACCTGGGCTCCTTCGCAAGGGCAATGGCTCCAGTGTTGTCACAGAAGAGAGTCATCGGGCCCGACGCATTGGGAATCACCCCTAGGTCGGTAATGAAGTCCTTCATCCAGACTGCTTCCTGTGCTGCCTCCGAGGCTGCCATGTACTCCGCTTCACATGTAGATCCCGCCACGACGCTTTGCTTGCAACTGCACCAGCTTACTGCTCCTCCATTCAAAATATACACGTATCCGGTCTGTGACTTCGAGTCATCCAGATCTGTGTCGAAGCTAGCGTCGACGTAGCCCTTTACGACGAGCTCTTCGTCACCTCCATAAACGAGAAACATATCCTTAGTCCTCTTCAGGTACTTCAGGATATTCTTGACCGCTGTCCAGTGTTCCATGCCGGGATTACTTTGGTATCTTCCTACCAAACTTACGGCAAGGTTTACATCAGGTCTGGTACACAGCATGGCATACATAATAGACCCTATGGCCGAGGCATAGGGGATGACACTCATCCTTTCTATATCTTCTGCCGTGGTCGGGCATTGAGCCGTGCTCAATTGCACACCTTGCAATACAGGCAAGAACCCCTTCTTGGACTGATCCATATTGAACTTCTTCAATATCTTGTCAAGGTATGTACTCTATGAAAGACCAATGAGGCGTCTTGATCTATCTCTATAGATCTTGATGCCTAATATATAAGCAGCTTCTCCAAGGTCCTTCATTGAAAAACACTTATTCAAATAGGCCTTTATACTTTCCAAGAATTCTATATCATTTCCCATCAATAGTATGTCATCCACATATAATATGAGAAATGCTACAGAGCTCCCACTCACTTTCTTGTAAACACAGGATTCTCCATAAGTCTGTGTAAACCCAAACGCTTTGATCATCTCATCAAAGCGAATGTTCCAACTCCGAGATGCTTGCACCAGCCCATAAATTGAGCGCTGGAGCTTGCATACTTTGTTAGCATTCTTAGGATCGACAAAACCTTCCGGCTGCATCATATACAACTCTTCCTTAAGGAAGCCGTTAAGGAATGTCGTTTTGACGTCCATCTGCCATATCTCATAATCATAGTATGCGGCAATTGCTAACATGATTCGGACGGACTTCAGCTTCGCTACGGGTGAGAAAGTCTCATCGTAGTCAACCCCTTGAACTTGTCGATAACCCTTAGCGACAAGTCGAGCTTTGTAGATGGTCACATTACCATCCGCGTCCGTCTTCTTCTTAAAGATCCATTTGTTTTCTATGGCTCGCCGATCATCGGGCAAGTCAGTCAAAGTCCATACTTCGTTTTCATACATGGATCCTATCTCGGATTTCATGGCTTCTAGCCATTTGTCGAAATCCGGGCCCGCCATCGCTTCTTCATAGTTCGAAGGTTCACCGTTGTCTAACAACATGATTTCCAGGACAGCGTTGCCGTACCACTCTGGTGCGGAACGTGTCCTTGTGGACCTACGAAGTTCAGTAACTTGATCCGAAGCTTCATGATCATCATCATTAACTTCCTCCCCAGTCGGTGTAGGCACCACAGGAACATTTTCCCGCGCTGCGCTACTTTCCGGTTCGAAAGGGGTGACTATCACCTCATCAAGTTCCACTTTCCTCCCACTCAATTCTTTCGAGAGAAACTCCTTCTCCAGAAAGGACCCGTTCTTGGCAATGAAGATCTTGCCTTCGGATCTGAGGTAGAAGGTATACCCAATAGTTTCATTAGGGTATCCTATGAAGACGCATTTTTCCGATTTGGGTTCGAGCTATTCAGGTTGAAGTTTCTTGACATAAGCATCGCATCCCCAAACTTTTAGAAACGACAGTTTAGGTTTCTTCCCAAACCATAATTCATACGGTGTCGTCTCAACGGATTTCGACGGAGCCCTATTTAAAGTGAATGTGGCAGTCTCTAAAGCATAGCCCCAAAATGAGAGCGGTAAATCGGTAAGAGACATCATAGATCGCACCATATCCAATAGAGTGCGATTACGACGTTCGGACACACCGTTTCTCTGAGGTGTTCCAGGCGGCGTGAGTTGTGAAACTATTCCACATTTCCTTAAGTGTGTACCAAATTCGTGACTTAAATATTCTCCACCACGATCTGATCGTAAGAATTTTATTTTCCTGTCACGTTGATTCTCGACTTCACTCTGAAATTCCTTGAACTTTTCAAAGGTTTCAGACTTGTGTTTCATTAGGTAGACATACCCATATCTACTTAAATCATCAGTGAGAGTGAGAACATAACGATATCCTCCGCGAGCCTCAACACTCATTGGACCGCACACATCGGTATGTATGATTTCCAATAAGTTGGTTGCTCGCTCCATTGTTCCGGAGAACGGAGTCTTGGTCATCTTACCCATGAGGCATGGTTCGCACGTGTCAAATGATTCGTAATCAAGAGACTCCAAAAGTCCATCTGCATGGAGCTTCTTCATGCGCTTGACACCAATGTGACCAAGGCGGCAGTGCCTGAAGTATGTGGGACTATCGTTATCAACTTTACATCTTTTGGTATTCACACTATGAATATGTGTAACATCACGTTCGAGATTCATCAAAAATAAACCATTGACCAGCGGGGCATGACCATAAAACATATCTCTCAAATAAACAGAACAACCATTATTCTCGGATTTAAATGAGTAGCCATCTCGAATTAAACGAGATCCAGATACAATGTTCATGCTCAAAGCTGGCACTAAATAAAAATTATTGAGGTTTAAAACTAATCCCGTGGGTAGATGCAGAGGTAGCGTGCCGACGGCGATCACATCGACCTTGGAACCATTCCCGACGCGCATCGTCACCTCGTCCTTCGCCAGTCTTCGTTTATTCCGTAGTTCCTGTTTTGAGTTACAAATATGAGCAACCGCACCGGTATCAAATACCCAGGAGCTACTACGAGTACTGGTAAGGTACACATCAATTACATGTATATCACATATACCTTTGGTGTTGCCGGCCTTCTTGTCCGCTAAGTATTTGGGGCAGTTCTGCTTCCAGTGACCACTTCCCTTGCAATAAAAGCACTCAGTTTCAGGCTTGGGTCCATTCTTTGACTTCTTCCCAGTAACTGGTTTACCGGGCGCGGCAACTCCCTTGCCGTCCTTCTTGAAGTTCTTCTTACCCTTGCCCTTCTTGAACTTAGTGGTTTTATTCACCATCAACACTTGATGTTCTTTTCTGATTTCCACCTCCGCTGATTTCAGCATCGAATATACCTCAGGAATGGTCTTTTCCATCCCCTGCATATTGTAGTTCATCACAAAGCTCTTGAAGCTTGGTGGAAGCGACTGAAGGATTCTGTCAATGACCGCGTCATCCGGGAGATTAACTCCCAGCTGAGTCAAGCGGTTGTGCAACCCAGACATTCTGAGTATGTGCTCACTAACAGAACTGTTCTCCTCCATTTTACAGCTGAAGAACTTGTCAGAGACATCATATCTCTCGACCCGGGCATGAGCTTGAAAAACCAGTTTCAGCTCCTCGAACATCTCATATGCTCCATGTTTCTCAAAACGCTTTTGGAGACCCGGTTCTAGGCTGTAAAGCATGCCGCACTGAACGAGGGAGTAATCATCAGCACGTGATTGCCAAGCGTTCATAACGTCTTGGTTCTCTGGGATTGGTGCTTCACCTAGCGGTGCTTCTAAGACATAATCTTTCTTGGCTACTATGAGGATGAGCCTCAGGTTCCGGACCCAGTCCGTATAGTTGCTGCCATCATCTTTCAGCTTGGTTTTCTCTAGGAACGCGTTGAAATTGAGGACAACGTTGATTTGATCTACAATACATAGTGTAAAGATTTTAGAGTAAGTTCATGATAATTAAGTTCATCTAATCAAATTATTTAATGAACTCCCACTCAGATAGACATCCCTCTAGTCATCTAAGTGATACATGATCCGACTTTAACTAGGCCGTGTCCGATCATCACGTGAGACGGACTAGTCAAGATCGGTGAACATCTCCATGTTGATCGTATCTTCTATACGACTCATGCTCGACCTTTCGGTCCTCCGTGTTCCGAGGCCATGTCTGTACATGCTAGGCTCGTCAAGTCAACCTAAGTGTATTGCGTGTGTTCCGAGGCCATGTCTGTACATGCTAGGCTCGTCAACACCCGTTGTATTCGAACGTTAGAATCTATCACACCCGATCATCACGTGGTGCTTCGAAACAACGAACCTTCGCAACGGTGCACAGTTAGGGTGAACACTTTCTTGAAATTATCATAAGGGATCATCTTACTTACTACCGTCGTTCTAAGCAAATAAGATGCAAAACATGATAAACATCACATGCAATCAAATAGTGACATGATATGGCCAATATCATTATGCTCCTTTGATCTCCATCTTCGGGGCACCATGATCATCTTCGTCACCGACATGACACCATGATCTCCATCATCATGGTCTCCATCATTGTGTCTTCATGAAGTCGTCACGCCAACGATTACTTCTACTTACATGGCTAACGCGTTTAGCAACAAAGTAAAGTAAATTACATGGCGTTATTCAATGACACGCAGGTCATGCAAAATAATAAAGACAACTCCTATGGCTCCTGCCGGTTGTCATACTCATCGACATGCAAGTCGTGATTCCTATTACAAGAATATGATCAATCTCATACATCACATATATCATTCATCACATCTTCTGGCCATATCACATCACATAGCACTTGCTGCAAAAACAAGTTAGACGTCCTCTAATTGTTGTTGCAAGTTTTTACATGGTTTGTAGGTTTCTAGCAAGAACGTTTTCTTACCTACGTATGACCACAACGTGATTTGCCAATTTCTATTTACCCTTCATAAGGACCCTTTTCATCGAATCCGTTCCGACTAAAGTAGGAGAGACAGACACCCGCTAGCCACCTTATGCAACTAGTGCATGTCAGTCGGTGGAACCTGTCTCACGTAAGTGTACGTGTAAGGTCGGTCCGGGCCGCTTCATCCTACAATGCCGCCGAAACAAGAAACAACTAGTAGCGGCAAGAAGAATTGGCAACATCAACGCCCACAACTTCTTTGTGTTCTACTCGTGCATAGTAACTACGCATAGGCCTGGCTCATGATGCCACTGTCGGGAATCGTAGCATAATTTTAAAATTTTCCTACGCTCACCAAGATGCATCTATGGAGTATACTAGCAAGGAGGGGAAAGGAGTGCATCTACATACCCTTGTAGATCGCAAGCGGAAGCGTTCCAATGAACGTGGATGACGGAGTCGTACTCGCCGTGATCCAAATCACCGATGACCGAGTGCCGAACGGACGGCACCTCCACGTTCAACACACGTACGGTGCAGCGACGTCTCCTCCTTCTTGATCCATCAAGGGGGAAGGAGAGGTTGATGGAGATCCAGCAGCACGACGGCGTGGTGGTGGATGTAGCGGGTCTCTGGCAGGGCTTCGCCAAGCTTCTGCGAGAGAGAGAGAGGTGTTGCAGGGGAGGAGGGAGGCGCCCAAGGCTGTGTCTTGCTGCCCTCCCTCCCCCCCTTTATATAGGCCCCCTTGGGAGGGGGGCCGGCCAAAACCCATCTAGGGTTGGGGGGGCGGCGGCCAAGGGGTGGAAAGGGGTGCCTTGCCCCCCAAGGCAAGGGGGAAGCCCCCCCCCCTAGGGTTCCCAACCCTAGGCGCATGGGGGGAGGCCCAAGGGGGGCGCCCCAGCCCACTATGGGCTGGTTCCCTTCCACTTTCAGCCCACGGGGCCCTCCGGGATAGGTGGCCCCACCCGGTGGACCCCCGGGACCCTTCCGGTGGTCCCGGTACAATACCGGTAACCCCCGAAACTTTCCCGGTGGCCGAAACTTGACTTCATATATATGATTCTTCACCTCCGGACCATTCCGGAACCTCTCGTGACGTCCGGGATCTCATCCGGGACTTCAAACAACTTTCGGGTTTCCGCATACATATATCTCTACAACCCTAGCGTCACCGAACCTTAAGTGTGTAGACCCTACGGGTTCGGGAGACATGCAGACATGACCGAGACGCCTCTCCGGTCAATAACCAATAGCGGGATCTGGATACCCATTTTGGCTCCCACATGTTCCCCGATGATCTCATCGGATGAACCACGGTGTCGAGGATTCAATCAATCCCGTATACAATTCCCTTTGTCAATCGGTATGTTACTTGCCCGAGATTCGATCGTCGGTATCCCAATACCTTGTTCAATCTCGTTACCGGCAAGTCTCTTTACTCGTACCGCAATGCATGATCCCGTGACTAACGCCTTAGTCACATTGAGCTCATTATGATGATGCATTACCGAGTGGGCCCAGAGATACCTCTCCGTCACACGGAGTGACAAATCCCAGTCTCGATCCGTGCCAACCCAACAGACACTTTCGGAGATACCCATAGTGCACCTTTATAGTCACCCAGTTACGTTGTGACGTTTGGCACACCCAAAGCACTCCTACGGTATCCGGGAGTTGCACGATCTCATGGTCTAAGGAAAAGATACTTGACATTGGATAAGCTCTAGCAAACGAAACTACACGATCTTTTATGCTATGCTTAGGATTGGGTCTTGTCCATCACATCATTCTCCTAATGATGTGATCCCGTTATCAACGACATCCAATGTCCATAGTCAGGAAACCATGACTATCTGTTGATCAACGAGCTAGTCAACTAGAGGCTTACTAGGGACAGGTTGTGGTCTATGTATTCACACATGTATTATGATTTCCGGACAATACAATTATAGCATGAATAATAGACTATTATCATGAACAAAGAAATATAATAATAACCATTTATTATTGCCTCTAGGGCATATTTCCAACACCCCCCCCTCTCTCCTCATCCGCAGCCGCCGCCGCAGCCGAGCCGCCACTTGCTCCGCCGCCTGTGCCGCCCCGCGCCGCTCCGCAGCACCACCCCGCGCCGCGCCGCGAAGCCGCCGCCACTGCCCTGCCTCGCCGGAGAAAGCTGCCACTGGTTCTTCTCACCCGAACCCGTATAAACCGAGAATAACCGCCCGTTTTTTCGGTTTATTCGTTTAGATCGGTTTATTTTTTTAGGTTTTGCTAAATAGCGAACGTTCACCCGATTTTCTCTGTTAGCGAACGATTTCATTTGTTAGTCACTGTTAGCGGACGTTCGTCCGATAGATTTTTCCTTTTCTGTTTATTTTCGACCAAGGACCTATCCGCGAATAGTTTTCTTACAGATTAGTCCCTGATCTTCAAACCCTCACTACTTTTTGCTCGTTTATCCAAATCCAGTGAAACCAACGCCAAAATCTTCGTCTTGTTCCCCTCTGTTCAGATAAACAATTTGAACATGATTTTGGAAATTTAAAATTTGGTTTCAAGCAGATTTGTTTTCAAACTTCTTTTGATCGCAGTTTGAGTTTCGTATCTCCGATTCGATTGATTCTTTTTGCAAATCGAAGCTCTTCACTTGTACTTTCTGTTTAGATCTTTTCTTTTGGTTTTACCTCTGCATCTTATGGTTGAGTGCTTATGTATGCTATTGTTTATTCATAATAGAGTTTCCGGAGTGCGAGGCTTGCTACTACGAACCTCTAGGGTTTTCCGATCGTCAGCAAGGCAAGTAACACTTTTATCATATCCCTTTATTACCTAGTTTTTATGCATTAGTTTCAACCCTCAAACATTGCATGAGTAGGATTTGATAACATGTGGGAATTGGGAAGTAGATGATGAGGTAGAAACCTATTGTCTTATATTCAAACCTTGGGTGTTACTATGTTATGCTTATACTGCTATGCTATGCTCGAAGACGTGGATTGGTATGTGAGATTCATGCAAGATGTGAGAGATGTTAAATTAAGGGAAACTTAAGGTGGCTTCTTAAATACACATCTGGGTGGATTGGTTGTGGGCACCTGGAGCAATCCAGTGTTGTCCTAGGATATCCCGGAGTACGCGTGTGATCATCCTACGGTTTGCCACCCAGGCTCAAAGGGATCATAAGATTATTCATGCTAGAGACTTCCGTGTGCAGCCACAAGCCATTATGGGCTCTGGCATAGTTGAGTATGTTGTGTGACCTCTTTCAGTGGTAGGTTAGCAGATGTAGGGGAAGTAGGTGGTACTGTCTACCCAGAGTAAAGAGTTAATGCTTCGGAAAGACTGTGTCTCGATCATCCGTTTCTCAAACATCATGTAGTGTGTGAAATCCAATGGAGGAGATTGAGTCTTGTGGGGAAAAGTGCGCAAACCTCTGCAGAGTGTACAAACTAATCATGGTTAGCCGTGTCCCCGGTTATGGACATCTTGAGTATCTGGTACTTGAATTATTGATTTGATCTCATCACTTTACTTAATAAACTTGTTGGGTTGTTCATGTTAATTTGGGATTGAGTTGAAGGAACCTTCTCAATATTTCAACAAACTTTGTAGTTAAATAAGATTTATTCCTTTGTTGTAGGAAAAAAATTGGCTTGATGCAAATGATAACCTTAGAGCCTCCACCAGCCATATATGCATGTACTGATAGTTGTTAATTGTCCATTGCTCTATAGTGTTATCTTGCCAGCATATTCCATGTGCTGACCTACATGGCTGCAACATATTATGTTGCAGAATTTTCAGATGAAGAGTAAGCTGCGCTAGGTCGTTGCCGTGCACTCAGTATTGCCGTGGAGTTGGATGGACTCATTTATCTTCGATGCTTCCACAGTTATCTTATTTAGATGGCCTTCAGCCATATATTGTAATAAGTACTCTATTTGAGACTCTCGATGTAATAAGTGTGTGATTGTATTCTCTTATAAATCCTCGAGTACTGTGTGTGTCAGCAATACCAATCCAGGGATGACACTTAAGCACAGAGACTTGACCGTCTGAGGTCTGGTCGCTACATGCTTACTAAATTCATCAACTTCATACTTCTCAAAAATGATCCATTAATAAGGTTGATCAAGTCTTATTAACAACCACTTTCGATTAGCATGAAACCGAAGAACTTTTGTAAATCACTAAGTTACCTCAACGGGGATATGAATGTCCCCAACAATAAGCATTTCATATTTCTTTTTAATAGTAGGTGAGGTAGTTGAAAACTTCTAATAGTGATTGTCGGAGATGTTTCAATGACATTAATAGCATTCACTTGGATTTGTTTTTTTGGAAAGTGCATCGTATGCTCATTACCATTAATATGAAAAGTGACCTTGCTTTTATTGCAATCAATAACAGCCCCCACAGTTTTCAAAAAGGGTCTACCAAGGATAATCGACATGTTGTTGTCCTCGGGCATCTCAAGTATAACAAAGTCAGTCAAGATAGTAATATTACCAACAACAACGGGCACATCCTCACAAATGCCGATAGGTATGGCAGTTGATTTATCAACCATTTGCAAAGATATTTTAGTAGGTGTGAGTTTATTCAAATCAAGTCTTTTATATAAAGAGAAAGGCATAACACTAACACCACCTCCTAAATCACATAAAGCAGTTTTCACATAGTTTCTTTTGATGGAGCAAGGTATAGTGGGCATTCCCGGATCTCCAAGTTTTTTAGGTACTCCATCTTTAAAAGTATAATTAGCACGCATGGTGGATATTTCAGCTTCCAATATTTTCCTTTTGTTGGTGATGATGTCGTTCATGTACTTTGCATAAGGAGGCATTTTCAAGATATCAGTCAAGAGAGTACGCAAAAGACTGGCCTAATCATTTCAGCAAAGCGTTCAAATTCTTCATCACCTTTTGTTAGTTGACTTAGGTGGAAAGGGCATAGGTTTTTGAACCCATGGTTCTGTTTCATTACCATGTTTTCTAGCAACAAAGTCCCTTTTATCAAATCTTTTATTTTTGGGTTGTGGGTTATCAAGATCAACTGCTGGCTCTATCTCAACATCATTGTCTTGTTCTTTAGTATTTGTTTGTGTGTCTTCGTGAACCTCATCCTTATATTTTGGACAACGCTAACGCCCACACGTGTGGTGGGAGCGAAACCCGCCCACACGCCCTATAACACACAGACTGCGCCATGTCACTGCATGCATGCAAGTGGGAATCTTTTTGGATTTACAATTTTAAAAATGTTTTATCTCTTAAATGAAAAATCCGATTGAAGATCCGTTTTCACCGTTAAATCCCTCGCGACAAGATCTTCGAAACTAGATCTGATATCAATATATTTCGACGAATTTTTTTAGTTAAAAGTTGCCATGTCTATTTCACATGAATTGCCATGGTGTTTACACTGAAGTTGCCATGATCTGTTTAACCTATTTTCTTCTACATTTAAGAGTAAATTTTTACATTTATAAAATGGGGAATTAACAAACTAGACTTGACATGAACCATAAACTAAAATTTCCATGATACATGCACTTAAAATTGCCATGGTTCATACAAAAAAATTCATGGTCAAAGTACTGGAGTTTCCATCATCAAAATACTAATATTGCCATGCTCTACAAACCGAAATTGCCACATGGCAACTTTAGTTAAAGCACTATGGCAACTCCAATGTAAACATCATGGCAACTTTTGGGCAAAAAAAATTCATCGAAACATATCAACATGGGGTCTAGTTTTGAAGATCTCGTCGAGACGGATTTAATGGTGAAACAGATTTTTAATTCAATTTTTTAATTAGGAGATAAAACATTTTTAAGCGAAAAACCAAAAAGATTCCTGCTGATGTCATATGTTCACATGTGGCAAAATGAGTGGTAAAGGAGGCGTGTGGGCGATGTGCAAGATGCCACAAGTGTGGGCGTTAGTTTTTTCCTATCTTTTTCATTATCAGAAGGTGAGTGTTCACTAGCTGTTGGATTTCGGGTTCTGCAGACACTTGAGAGGTTTGAACTCTGGGGTGTGTGCGAAGAACTCAACCTCCCCAGTCTGCCTACTCGCCAATCTCACGGCCTAGCTTGATGAACATGAAGGAAATGGGACACAGCAGTTTACCCAAGCTCGGGCCACCTTGCGGTGTAAAACCCTACTCCTACTTTGTGGTGGATTAGCCTCGATGGGCTGGTGATGAACTAGTACAGTGGGAGAACAACCTCAGGAGGAGGCGTGTTCTTGTGCTCGGGTGAGCTGGTGAGTGTGAGGATGGAATCGATCCGATCCGGTCCCTCTTCTACGATGGTGGTGCTGCTCAATTTATAGTGGCCTTGGTCCTCTTCCCAAACGAAGGCGGGAAGGGATCCCACAACGGCGAAATTCGAAGGGAGACAACTCGTACATGGTATCCTGGCAAAAGTAGTCTTCGCCAGCAAAAGCCTCTGGTCGTGACGCTGTGGTGGGCTCGGAGATGACCTCCGTCCTGCCAGACTGGCGGTCTTGGTCTTGTTGCACGGGAATGGAAACATTTGGTTGATTCCTCGGGACTCTGTGCCTGCGCTTGCCTCTTTAACACCAAAGAGGAAACTGCTGTCCTGCACCCACTGGCGGCCGTCTGGCCTTGGTCGTCATGGCCCACGTCATCTGAACCTCACGAGGTGTGGCTTGCATAGAGATCTCCGCTCCTCAGGATCCAGCCTAAGGAGGCTGCTCCCTTTGGAGGTCTTGGTGTTGTCCGCCTCGCGAGGCTTGGCCCCTCGCGAGGGTCTTGAGTTGTTGGTGCTGAAGGTGGGTCGTACCAGGCCATCAATGAAGCCACTCCATGGGCCGCAGGCAGGCAAGTATGGGTACCCCCGTTCCCAGAACGCCGACACTATCAGATTGAGTTTCAGCATCAAAGATAGAAACTTCATTATCATTATCAGGAGGTTTTTCTACTTCTGGTTCACTAGATGCATGCAAAGTCCTATCATTTTTCTTCTTCTTTTTCTTTTTAGAAGGACTAGGCACATCAGTGTTAACTCTTTGAGAGTCTTGTTCAATTCTTTTTGGGTATACGTTAGGATAAAGTGGTTCCTGATTCATTCTACCTCCTCTGGTCATTACTCTAACAACATGATGATATTATTATTCATTTCATCAAGCAATTCTCTTTGAGATTTAGCAACTTGTTCTAATTGAGTTTGAACCATAGAGGCATGTTTTCCCACACCTCTAACATCATTTGAGATTCTAAATAACAAGTCACTCAAGCGAGCAATCATATCAGAATTGTATTTCAATTGTTTCATAACATTTGCATTGAAGTGATCTTGCTTTCTAATGTAATTTTCAAACTCATAAAGGCATTGTCTAGGATGCATATTATAAGGATTGTCATTGCCATTGAATTTCATTTAAGAATTTACCTCTACCACCTTAGGTGGTGGTGGTGTATCAAGCCCATGTATTTCTTCAATAGGAGGTAAATTTTGACATCCTCAGCCTTAATACCTTTTTCCTTCATAGATTTCTTTGCCTCTTGCATATCTTTAGGGATATAAGATGTCCCTCTTCTTCAGAGTAGGTTTAAGCGGTGGTTCGGGAAGAGCCCAATCATCATAATTTTTCAATATTTTATGCAATAATTCTTCAGCTTGTCAAATAGTTCGTTCCCTGAAAACAAAACCAGCACGACTATCTAGGAAATTCCTAGAAGCATCGGTTAGTCCATTATAGAAGATATCAAGTATTTATTTTTTTCTTAAGAGGATGATCAGGCAAAGCATTAAGTAATTGGAGAAGCCTCCCCCAAGCTTGCGGGAGACTCTCTTCTTCAATTTTCACAAAATTAAATATTTCCTGTAAGGCAGCTTGTTTCTTATGAGCAGGAAAATATTTTTCAGAGAAGTAATAAATCATATCCTGGGGACTATGCACAACCAAGAGCAAGAGTATTATACCAAGTCTTAGCATCATCCTTTAATGAGAACGGAAATAATTTGACAATATAATAGTAGCGAATTTTCTCATCATGAGCAAAAAGAGTGGCTATGTCATTCAACTTAGTAAGATGTGCCACAACAGTTTCAGTTTCATAACCATGCAAAGGATCAGATTCAACCAAAGTTAATAACTCTGGGTTGACAGATAATTCATAATCCTTATTGATACGTCTCCAATGCATCTATAATTTTTTTATTGTTCCATGCTATTATATTATCTGTTGTGGATGTTTCATATACATTTATATGCTATTTTATATTATTTTTGGGACTAACCTATTAACCTAGAGCCCAGTGCACGTTCCTGTTTGTTCCTTGTTTTTGAGTTTCGGAGAAAAGGAATACCAAACGGAGTCCAAACGGAATACAACATTCGCGATGATTTTTCTTGGACTAGAAGACAACCAGGAGACTTGGAGATGAAGTCAGAGGAGCCACGAGGCGGCCACAAGGACGGAGGGCGCGCCCAGGGGGTAGGGCGCACCCCCACCCTTGTGGCCCCTCGTGCACCTTCTGACCTAATTCTTTCGCCTATATATTCCTATATATCCCCAAACCACCAGAGGCATCCACGAAAACACTTTTCCATCGCCGCAACCTTCTGTACCCGTGAGATCCCATCTAGGGACCTTTTCCGGCACCCTGCCGGAGAGGGATTCGATCACGGAGGGCTTCTAAATCAACCCTATTGGCCTTCCGATGGAGCGTGAGTAGTTTACCACAGACCTACGGGTCCATAGCTAGTAGCTAGATGACTTCTTCTCAATACTAGGGAAAAGACTAGCAGTAGCGCGGGTTTTGGGTGTATCAGTAGTGCTGGCGCCCGCGCTACTGATACGGCGCCACAGCTAACTTGTAGCAGTAGCGCGTGTATAACCCTCGCTACTGCTACTTCTGATAGTAGAAGAGTGGCTCACACCTGCGCTACTACTACTTAGTTGTAGCGCGGGTCAGGGCCCCGCGCTACTACTTACTAATTGGGAATTAAAAAAATTCCATCCATGGTTGCTGCTCCTGGGCGTCATCGTCCTCTCCAACCATGGTTGTTGCTGGTCCTGGAGGGGATGAAGTTGTCCATGGTGATGGTGGCTCCCCGCCCAACTCGTTCCCGCACCTCTCATCTCTACTACTGCCACAAAAGAAGAGAAAATTATTTGAATGAGGAAGAGAGAGATAGAGAGGAGTAGGAGGAGGAACTCACTGGTGGCCGCCGAAGTTGGAGGCGACGCTCGAAACCTAGATGAAGCCCGGTGACCTGCTACTGCTTGTCGTAGGACCCTTGACCATGGTGCTCGCATGTCCTCAGGAGGCCTTGTCCCGACGAGGAGGTGCAAGTGGCTTCATCCATGGTGGATCTGGCCGCCGCCATGGACGATGCTCTGCTGGTTTCCCTCTCCTTCCAGTAGCGGGGAAGGAGGAAGGAGGGGCCGGGGAGGGGGCTGCGATGGGATAGGAGGTCACCAAATTTGTGGAAGGCGCCGTGGTGTGAGATCGGTGGCGGTGGGTAAGGATGGGACTCACGAGTGGGAGGAGAAGGGGAATGGGAGAGTGTGGGAGAGAGGAGGGATTCGGCCGAGGATATGGGGAATTCACCTACCTTTTACTTAGTAGTGGCGAGGGGTATAAACCCGTGCTATTACTGTCAACTTAGTAGTAGCGTGGGTTCATACCCCTCGCTACTACTATGGCATGTCCCGGTGGGGCACGGTAGAGACTGCTTAGTAGTAGCGAGGGGTAAAAACCCGCGCTACTACTATCAACATAGTAGTAGTGAGGGGTAAAACCCGCGCTACTAGTAAGTAGCAGCAACGAGGGGTATAAACCCGTGCTACTAGTAAGCGTCTGCCTATAAGCTTTTCCCTAGTAGTATCTCTCTCTTTGATTCTCAATACCAGGTTCTCCTCGATGTTCTTGGAGATCTATTCGATGTAATACTTTTTTGCAATGTGTTTGCCGAGATCCGATGAATTATGGATTTATGATCAGCTTCTCTATGAATATTATTTGAATCTTCTCTGAATTCTTTTATGCATGATTTGGTATCTTTGTAATTCTCTTCGAACTATCGGCTTGGTTTGGCCAACTAGATTGGTTTTTCTTGCAATGGGAGAAGTGCTTAGCTTTGGGTTCAATCTTGCGGTGTCCTTTCCCAGTGACAGTACGGGCAGCAAGGCACGTATTGTATTGCTGCCATCCAGGATAAAAAGATGGGGTTTTCATCATATTGCTTGAGTTAATTCATGTACATCATGTGATCTTACTTAATGCATTACTCCGTTCTTTATGAACTTAATACTCTAGATGCCTACTGGATAGTGGTCGATCTGTGGAGTAATATTAGTAGATGCAGAATCGTTTCGGTCTACTTGACATGGACGTGATGCCTATATTCATGATCATTGCCTTAGATATCGTCATAACTTTGCGCTTTTCTATCAATTGCTTGGCAGTAATTTGTTCACCCATCGTATTATTTGCTATCTTGAGAGAAGCCACGAGTGAAACCTATGGCCCCCGGGTCTACTTTCCATCATATAAGTTCTATTTTCCATCATATAAGTTTCCGATCAACTATTTTGCAATCTTTTACTTTCCGATCTATAAGCCAAAAATACAAAAAATATTTACTTTACCGTTTATCTATCTCTATCAGATCTCACTTTTGCAAATAACCGTGAAGGGATTGACAACCCCTTTATCGCGTTGGGTGCAAGTTGTTCGATTTTTCGTGCAGGTATACGGTGATTTGTGCGTATTATCCTACTGGATTGATACCTTGGTTCTCAAACCGAGGGAAATACTTATCTCTACTTTGCTGCATCATCCTTTCCTCTTCAAGGGATAAAACCAATACAAGCTCAAGAAGTAGCAGGAAGAATTTCTAGCGCCGTTGGCGGGGAGATCTACGCCAAGTCAAGACATACCAAGTACCCATCATAAACTCTCATCTCTTGCATTACATTATTCGCCATTCGCCTCTTGTTTTCCTCTCCCCCACTTCTAAAACAACTTTCGAAAAGATTTCCCTTTTCTTTGCCCCTCTTCCGTTCGTCTTCTTCGTTTTCTTTTTGTGTGCTTGTGTGTTGGATAGCTTGCTTTGTCACGATGACTGAAGAGAATACCAAATAACCAATAATAATGATTTTATTAGTACTCCGGTTGCTCCCGCCACTGGTGCGGAATCTTGTGAAATTAATGCCGCTTTGCTGAATCTTGTTATGAAAGATCAATTTTCTGGCCTTCCTAGTGAAGATGTCGCATCCCATCTAAACAATTTCGTTGATTTGTGTGATATGCAAAAGAAAAAAGATGTGGATAATGATATTGTTAAAATGAAGCTATTTCCGTTCTCGCTTCGAGATCGTGCTAAAACTTGGTTTTAATCTTTTCCTAAAAATAGTATTGATTCATGGAATAAGTGTAAAGATGCTTTTATTTCCAAGTATTTTCCTCCCACTAAAATCATCTCCCTTAGGAACAAGATTATGAATTTTAAGCAACTTGATCATTAACATGTTGCACAATCTTGGGAGAGGCTGAAATTGATGATATGAAATTGCCCTACTCATGGTCTGAATCTGTGGATGATTATACAAATTTCTTATGCCGAATTAAAATTTTCTTCTAGAAATCTTTTGATTCGGCCGCGGGAGGTACTTTTATGGAAATTACTTTAGGAGAAGCTACTAAACTCCGAGATAATATTATGTTTAATTATTCTCAATGGCATACCAAAAGATCTTCCACTAGTAAAAAAGTGCATGCGATTGAAGAGATTAATCTTTTGAGTGGAAAGATGGATGAGCTTATGAAATTATTTGCTAGCAAGAGTGCTTCTATTGATCCTAATGATATGCCTTTGTCTACTTTGATTGAAAATAGTAATGAATCTATGGATGTGAATTTGGTTGGTAGGAACAATTTTGGTAATAACGCGTATAGAGGTAATTTTAATCCTACGCCGTTTCCTAGTAATTCCTCTAATAATTATGGTAATTCCTACAACAATTCTTATGGAAATTATAATAAGGTGCTCTCTAATTTTGAGAATAGTGTTAAAGAATTTATGAGTTCGCAAAAGAATTTAATGCTTTGATTGAAGAAAAATTGCTTAAGATTGATGATTTGGCTAGGAACGTGCATAGAATTTCTCTTGATGTTGATTCTTTGAAACTTAGATCTATTCCACCGAAGCATTATGAGAATTTCCATTGATGAGTGCAAAGAAAGAACCGCTAAGATGCGTGCTAAACGAGATTAGTTTGTAAAAACGTGTTCTTCTAGTTTCCGTGAAAATAATGATGAAGATCTTGAAGTGATTGATGTGATTCCTATTGAATCTTTGTTTTCCAATATAAATCTTGATAAAGATGGGACTGGAGATGAGTCAACTTTAGTTAAAAGGCGTCTCAATGATTTGGAGTTTTTAGATCTTGATGCAAAAATTGATAAAAGTGGGATTGGAGAGGTCAAAATTTTAATTAGCAATGAACCCACTCTTTTGGATTTCAAGGAATTTAATTATGATAATTGTTCTTTAATAGATTTTATTTCCTTGTTGCAATCCATGTTGAATTCTCCTCATGCTTATAATCAAAAGAAAGCTTTTACTAAACATATCGTTGATGTTATGATGCAATCTTTTGAAGAAAAACTTGAATTGGAAGTTTCTATCCCTCGAAAACTTTATGATGAGTGGGAACCTACTATTAAGATTAAGATTAAAGATTATGAGTGCCATGCTTTGTGTGATTTGGGTGCTAGTGTTTCTATGATTCCAAAAACTTTATGTGATGTGCTAGGTTTCCGTGAATTTGATGATTGTTCTTTAAATTTGCATCTTGCGAATTCCACTATTAAAAAACCTATGGGAAGGATTAATGATGTTCTTATTGTTGCAAATAGGAATTATGTGCCCGTAGATTTTATTGTTCTTGATATAGATTGCAATCCTACATGTCCTATTAATCTTGGTAGACCTTTCCTTAGAACGATTGGTCCAATTATTGATATAAAGAAGGAAACATTAGATTTCAATTTCCGTTAAGGAAGGGCATGGAACACTTTCCAAGAAACAAAATTAAATTGCCATATGAATCTATTATGAGAGCCACTTATGGATTGCATACCAAATATGACAATACCTAGATCTATTTGTGTTTTTATGCCTAGTTAAGGGCGTTAAACAATAGCGCTTGTTGGGAGGCAACCCAATTTTTTTTCCTCCTTTAGGTTCTGTTTTGCAATAAATAATTCATCTAGCCTCTGGTTAGATGTGGTTTTGTGTTCTAATTGGTGTTTGTGCCAAGTAAGACCTTTGGGATAGCTTACGGTGATAGTTGATTTGATCTTGCTGAATAACAGAAACTTTTGCGCCTAGGAAAATAATTTTCATTTTTTACAGAAGCGTTCTTTTGATTTAATTATTTTTGCAGAAGATTAATAAAAAAATTGCTTAGGTTGTCCTAATGTTTCAAAAAAATTGGAGTTACATAAGTATTCGAGACTTACAGATTACTACAGACTGTTCTGTTTTTGACAGATTCTGTTTCCTATGTGTTGTTTGCTTATTTTGATGATTCTATGGGTAGTATCAGGGGGTATGAACCATGGATAAGTTGGAATACAGTAGATATTACACCAATATAAATAAAGAATGAGGTCACAACAATACCAAAAGTGGTGATTTATTTTCTTATACTAACGGAGCTTATGAGATTTTCTATTGAGTTTTGTGTTGTGAAGTTTTCAAGTTTTGGGTAAGGATTTGATGGACTATGGAGTAAGGAGTAGCAAGAGCCTTAGCTTGGGGATTCCCAAGGCACCCCAAGGTAATATTCAAGGAAAACCAAGAGCCTAATCTTGGGGATGTCAGGTCATCCCCTCTTTCGTCTTCGTCTATCGGTAACTTTGCTTGAGGTTATATTTTTATTCACCACATGATATCTGTTTTGTTTGGAACGTCTTGTATGATATGAATCTTTGCTTTTTAGTTTGCCACAATCATCCTTTCTGTACACACCTGTCGGTGCGAATGACACCTATGGGATCACTGGGATCCCTTCTACGGTTGGCGGGCGCGGGATTGTAAGAAGAGCAGGTCCACGAGCTAGCACAAAGATCGTTTACCCAGGTTCGGGCCGCGAGGATGCGTAATAACCTAGTACTGCTTTAGTGGATGTATTGAGTGTTCTTAAGCTTTCAAACTAGCTATGGTGGTTGCGTAGTTCCAAAAAGCCGAATCCCCCTCCTGGTCGCCTCGGGCCTCCTTTTATAGGAAAAAGGGGTTGCCACAGTAGCACACAGGAGGTGGAAAGGCCTACAGTGCGTGAGCTTATCGCACGGCATTACGGGACAAAGTGCATTAAATGCGCTACTTAGGTGTCCATTACCTTTATCGGGGACGGGAACGAGGCCCGTCCCGTCCGTCGCCGCTCCGCCTCGCTTCGACACGCGCCCAGGCCAGCGATGCGTGCAGCACCATGTAGGCAGGCAGGCTGCTGAGGTGGCGCGGTGGCAGGGCCTTCACGAAGATCTGCATGCCACCAAGTAGGTGCTTGCTGAGTTGGCCTGCAATCCACATGTTGCAACGAAGGTGCTTGCCCAGCTGGTTGGGCTGGCAGCTGCATGCGAACGGCGGCGGAGCCTTGGCTGGCGCGGGCCTGGCGGTGGCCCTGCCGATGCCTTTGGCAAGGGGCTTGCCGGGGGCCCGGCAAGGGTCTTGCCGTGGCGTTGTAGTCGTCCCGTGCAAGACGCTTTCCGGGGGTCTTGTGGATTCCCTTGGTTGGGATCCGGCCGAGGGTCGTCGTCTTCTGGCCTTATCTGATCTCACATGTTTATGATCTTGACAAAGATCTGCATGCCACTTCAGAGGCGCCTCCCGAGCCATGGGTTCAATGTAGTTGGTTGGGTCGGAACCCGTGGGCTCAAGGGTGGCTCGCTCTATTGGTGTTTGGGCAAGTTGCCCCGGCAAGGCTCTTTCCGGGGCCGCGGAGGCCGCCCGGCAAAGGCCTTGCCGGGGGAGTCCACCTCGCCCCTCTGCCATTTGTGTTTCTAGCCTTGGCGTTGCTTCCGGTCACCTTGTGCCTTCGGTTCCTCTCCTCTGCCCTGCTTAGTGTGGCCGTGGGTGCGGCTCCGACTGTCCGTGCACAAGTAAAGGGGTAAAAGGAGTGCCCCTACTTTTGTGCACCGACATGAGCCCCGGGGCCTGGGCCACACATAACCGCGACACGTTGTTGGGCCAGGCCCAAAATGGTGTGCACGCAGTCGGGGCGGGATTTTACCGCAGTAATTTTTTTGTCCGCTGCGCTTCCCCACGACCCGCGTTGAACGCACGACGTGGAGGGTCGTGCGTGACATGGGGGTCATGCGTGGGGCAGTTTCCGCATGCATGCGTCACATCGTGGTAAATAGGCGGCCCGCGCCTTCCCCATAAAAAGAGGGAGGCGTGGAGGCGCAGCTCATTTACTGGGTGGACTCGGGTCGCAGTCTTCAAGGCGCCCACCCCCCACGATCACGGGGCGGGGAACGGTTGCCTCACCCGTCCCCTTGATTCTGCTCGCTCGCCACGCGTCCTCCATGCAGGTGGTAGGCGGTGGAGGCGGGAAACCGGGCCGTCGCTGATTGGGGCAGCGGGTCGGTCCTGATTCCCTGCGCCTCTGATGGCTGGATTGGCCGAGTGGGGCGGCCGAGCCTCGACCCCGCCTCTTTATAAGGAGGGGGAGGGAGATGTCACCCCACATTCTCCCAGCATCCATCTTCTTCCACTTTTGATCCTTCCTTCCACCCATCATGGCGAGAGGGGGCGCAGGCCCTTCGACGGTGGGGGCGAGGGTCGCCACTCGACAGCGCGTTCCTCCTTCTCACGAGCTCGCGGCGGTGGAGCCGGCCACGAGAGGAAGGGGGAGGGGGCGAGGCCGAGGTCGCCGTGGCGGTCGGGAGAGATGGGGATGAGGTGGCGCGATGGCAGTGCCTCCAATAGCGATGCCTCCCGCAATGGAGGGCCACGTAGGGGACTAGCCCCACGAGTTCTTCATCAGGCTGCTGCGCCACCGCGTCGTCGTCTCCGCCTCCCCACCCCATTTGCTCGGGAGATGGAGCTCGATCCGCCTAGACCCTCAGGCTGCACATGAGGGGCTGCGAGAACGGTGGCACGCGGGTCGACGTCGACTTCCCCGCTCCTCACGTCATGTACCTCTGTCGTGGAAGGAAGACGTTCGCTCGCATCCACAGCCTGACGGCGGGGCTCGTCCTCTACTTCAAGTTAATGGAGGGCGGCCTGCTCTCTGTCAAGGTCTTTGGAGATCTTGGAACTCAACTAAAGTGCTGCGTGGAGAGCTCCTCCGATGACGAAGATTCCACCTCGAGCGGGTGTGACGAGGAGGACAGCGACAGCGACGACGGGGGAGTCGAGCGGCGGGATGCCGACCCCGACTCCAGCTGACCGTGCCGCCCCTCCCTCGGCCACGCGCCCTGCCGAGGGCCATCCTCGCCAAGCTCTCCATCGGGACACTCCCCGTCGTCTCCTTGGGCGGCTGGCGTAGGAGGGCCGGAGAAGGCGAAGAAGGCGGGTGGCGGCCGTCAAGTAGGAGTACGCGGGCACCGACGCCTTCGTCGCATATTGCCGGCCCACTGCCTCGTCTTCCAGCTCCTTTCCCGGCACCAAGTCTTGGTGCCTTCCGCTCCTCGTACCTTGCCTAGGCGCTCATTTTGCCCTCCCGCTGCTTTGCTCCACCTTCTGAGGAGAGCGACAAGAAAGGGATTACGGGCACCTTGTCTCTTTTTAGTTTGTAAGCCTGTGAGCACTTGTTAATTTTAAGACTTGTAATCCCCTTGTTCATGTTTTTAATTCCATATGAACTGTACCTGTATGGGATGTTTTTAACGAAAAAGGGTGTTTGTCGGGTTCTTTGTGCATGAGCGAGGCCCATGCCAAGGACGAATCCTTGTTATTTTTAAGATAAACATTGTCGCCCGGCAACAAGCCTTGCCGTCTCCCCACTTCAGCCGACCATTCTCGCGCTCTTGGCGGAGGCAGGGGCGAAGTAGAGTTAGGCCCCTCGTTCATTTCCTCGCCATCGCGACTACGACCAAGTTCCGACCCAGGAGATAGCTCTTGGGTACAGGAAAGGGGGAGCACGGTGGTTTTAAGAATATAAACGAGGTTTCACATGTCCCAGTTTTATACGGAAATGCATAACATGGGGATAAAAGAATTATCTGAATCCGCAGCCTCTGGCAACCTTGGATTGTCGTGGTTGGATCCTTGTGTCTTCAGCCCCCGGCAGTCTTGGCTTGCCGGGGCCGGAGCGCCGGCCCGTTCCCTTTCTCCCAAGCGGCTCGGCAGAAGTGTCCATGTGCCCCGTGAACCAAAGAGAACAGAAAGACACACACTCGACCTCTAGGCTAGGGGTTAGTCGCCGCTAAGCACTATCAACCCTAACCGAGGGAGAGACTTAACCTAGCATGCATGCTAAAACTTAGGGCGCCAGCGCTTCATTTATTTATGCTCAGGGTCTGCGCCTGGCTTTGTACAAAGGGTTACATGCCTTGCCGGCAAAGCTTGTACAAAAGGTGGCCTGCCGGGAGGCCCAGTAGCCGCGCCCTATGTGTAAAACTTGCGAAGATGTTCGATGTTCCAGGAGTTGCTCACTGGGACGGCATCTTCGGTCTCCAGGCGGACTGCGTCGGGCCTGGTGACTCGTATTACCTGATAAGGGCCTTCCCACTTCGGTGTCAACTTGTTGGAATTCTTGGCCGACTGAACGCGCCGAAGAACAAGGTCACCTTCCTCAAAGCTTCGGGCATGAACCTTGTGGCTATGGTAGCGGTGCAAGGCTTGCTGGTAGCGCGCTGCTCTCACAGCCGCCCGAAGACGATCTTCCTCATGGAGCGTTGCGTCATCTTGCCGCAATTGCTCTTGCTCAAGCTCGTCATAAGCGAGCACTCGAGGTGACCCGTATATGAGTTCTGTGGGGAGAACTGCTTCTGCCCCATATACTAGGGCAAAGGGTGTCTGGCCGATGGCTCGATTTGGCATCGTCCTGATCGACCAAAGAACCACCGGCAACTCATCAATCCAGCGCCTTCCGCTCTTGTGCAGCCTGTCAAAAGTCTTCGTCCTCAGGCCTCGCAACACTTCAGCATTTGCCCTCTCCGCCTGGCCATTGCTCCGTGGGTGTGCCACGGAAGCAAAGCAGACCTTGCTACCGAGGTCTTGAATGTATTGCATGAAGGTGCGGCTTGTGAACTGCGTGCCACTGTCGGTGATGACTCTGTTTGGTACACCAAAACGGCAAACTAGCCCCTTGAGGAACTTGACGGCTCACTGTGCTGTAACCTTCCTCACTGCCTCCACCTCCGTCCACTTTGTGAACTTGTCGATTGCAACGTACAAGTACTCAAAGCCCCTGACAGCACGAGGGAAAGGGCCCAGTATGTCGAGCCCCCAGACCGAAAATGGCCAGGAGAGAGGGATTGTTTGAAGGGCTTGAGCTGGTTGATGAAGCTTCTTCGAATGGAACTGGCACGCTTCACACCTGGTTACTAGTGCCGTCGCATCCCGGAGGTCGGTGGGCCAGAAGAAGCCTTGCCGGAATGCCTTGCCGGCAAGAGCCCTCGACCCTATGTGGGAGCCACATATGCCTCCATGTATCTCTGCCAACAGCTCTGGTCCTTCCTCCCAGGGGGATGCACTTCAATTTCACACCGTTCGGTCTTTTTCTGTACAGGACGTCATCGACGAACTGGTACAAGGCAGACCGACGGGCTACTTTTTCTGCTTCTTCCTGCTCCTCAGGAAGTTCCGCTGTCTGGAGGAAACGGATGGTATGTTGTGCCCATGCCGGAGCCTGGGGCTCGATGGCAAGGACCAAAGGCATCTCTTCCGCCATGGGGGCAGCCGTGTATATGGCCAGGGCTTGGTGCCCTGCCGAAGCCAGCTGCCCCTTGGCAGGCTCAGAATCCGTGGCAACACCCTTGCCGGCGGCCCCTGGGGGCTTGGCGGGAAAGTACTTGCCGGGGCCTGATTTCCTCCGCTTGTTCTGCTCCGTTGATGGTTCGACGGATGGTTGAGTTAACCGAAGCAAAAAGGTACGTGGTTCCACAGGTAGCTTGAATGCAGCGCACTTTGACAGGTAGTCAGCGATGTCATTCTTCGCTCGAGGAACGTGCTCCGCTTGTATATCGTCGAAGCGCTCCTCCGGCTTCCTCACCTCATCTACGTAGGCCTCCATCAACGGACTCTGATAATCTTTATTGACTTGTCTGACGACAAGCTAGGAATCACCCCTGACGATCAGCTTCTTCACCCCGAGGTCTGCCGCGATCCTAAGACCGGCAAGTAGCCCCTCGTACTCAGCAGTGTTGTTTGTGGACATCTCCCTGGGAAAGTGCATCTGGATCACATACTTGAGGTGCTCTCCGGTGGGTGCGACAAGATGCACACCGGCACCGGCGCCTTGCAGCGAGAAAGCCCCATCAAAGTACATGATCCAGTCGCGACTTGCTTCCTTGCCGGGGAGAGCGGTCTCCTGGATTTCTTCGTCGGGCGTTGAGGTCCATTCTGCAATGAACTCCGCCAAGACTCTGCTCTAGATCGTCGAAGTACTTTCAAACTTCAACCTAAAGCTTGACAGCTCCAAGGCCCACTCCACAATCCTTCCTGTTGCATCTGGGTTGTGCAATATCCGTTGCAACGGGAGGCGGGTGACGACAGTGATCTCGTGGGCTTGGAAGTAATGACGCAGCTTCCTCGAGGCCATAAGGAGGCCAAAGAGCAATTTCTGCACACCGGAGTACCTTGACCTAGCCCCCTGCAAGAGGGAGCTAACAAAGTAAACCGAGTGCTGCATCATCTTCTTCTTCTGCACCACTTCATTTGGCTGCGCGGGCCCTGTCCCGATGGCGTCAGATTCTGCCAGGGGAATTTCTGACGTGCCATCCTCCGGTCCTGCCATTGCGACTGCCTCTTCATCGACCTCCCTCTGCGCCACTAGCGCGGCGCTGACCACTTGATTCGTCACCACCAAATACAGCAGCAACGGCTCTTGTGGTTTAGGTGCCACCAGCACTGGTGTAGAGGAGAGGTATTTCTTCAGGTCCTGCAGTGCCGCGTCAGCCTCCACGGTCCACTACATTGGGCCCGCCTTTTCAAAATATTGAAAAAGGGAAGGGCGCGCTCGGCAGACTTGGAGATGAATTGGCTCATGGCGGCAACGCAGCCAGTGAGCCGACGCACATCCTTGATCCGCTTGGGAGCCTCAATCTGCTCGATAGCCTTGATCTTGTCTGGGTTTGCCTCGATCCCACGCTGCGACACAAAGAACCCGAGAAGTTTGCCGGACGGAACGCCGAAGACACACTTCTCACGGTTTAGCTTGAGGTTGATCTTGCGCAGGTTGGAAAACGTCTCTTCTAAGTCTTGTACAAGAGTTGCCTTGTCCTTGGTTTTGACCACTATGTCATCCATGTATGCTTCCATATTTCTATGTAGCTGGGGTTCAAAACCAATTTGGACCGCTCTTGCAAACGTTGAGCCAGCACTCTTCAACCCGAAAGGCATCCGTAAAAAGCAAAACGTACCACATGGGGTGATGAATGTTGTCTTCTCTTCGTCTTCTCTTGTCATGAAGATTTGGTGGTAGCCCGAGTAGGCGTCGAGGAATGATAACAGATCACACCCGGCCGTGGAGTCAACAATCTGGTCGATGCGCGGCAACGGGAAGGGGTCCTTAGGACAAGCCTTATTGATATCTGTGTAGTCAATACACAGCCTCCACTTCCCGTTTGCCTTGCGCACCACCACCGGATTGGCCAACCACGTCGGATGGAGCACTCCCCTCACCAAGCCTGCTGCTTCCAACTTCCTGATCTCTTCCGTGATAAACTCTTGCCTTTCCAGAGCCTGCTTCCTGACCTTCTGCTTGACGGGCCGCGCATGAGGACAGACAGCTAGGTGGTGCTCAATCACCTCCCTGGGAACACCGGGGATGTCGGATGCTTGCCATGCAAACACATCGACGTTCGCCCGCAGGAAGGTGACGAGCGCGCCTTCCTATTTGCTGTCGAGGGTGGAGCTTATGGTGAAAGCCCCTCCCGTGCCATCCTCCCTAACGGACACCTTCTTGGTCTGTGGTGGCGCAGCTCTGGATTTCTTGCTCTTGCCGGTGGAGCTCTCTGGCACGTCCTCGACGGTAGCACAACACTCCGAAGAGGTGCGCTTGCCGGAGTGGGTGCGAGAGGTCTTGCCGGGCTTCTTCTTCCCTCCCGGGGCTTCAGCGGCAGGAGCAAGTGCCTTGGCGGCAGCTGCTGCAACTGCTTCCCGGTAGAGTAGGTCGGCGCAGATCAGCGCATCCTTCTTGTCGCAGGGGACGGTGATGATGGTCATCGGCCCAGGCATCTTCAGCGTGTTGTAGGCGTAATGCGACGCCGCCATGAACTTGTCTAGTGCCGGGCGGCCGAGGATCCCGTTGTAGGGCAAGGGGATCTCGTCTACATCGAAGACAATCCTCTCTGTCCTGTAGTTCAACTCGCCTCCAAACATCACACGCAATGTGACCTTCCCCTTCGGCTGGCTTCTTCCCTAGTTGACCCCTCGAAACGTGCCCATCTCCTCGAGGTCTCCGTCGGGATTTGCAGCCTCTTGATCACAACGGGCGAGATTAAGTTCAGACTGGCCCCGCCGTCAACCAGCATCTTGTTCACCTTGAGGTTGCGTATCGTTGGTGAGACCAAAAACGGCAAACACCCGACCGCAGTGGTGCGATCAGGGTTGTCCTCGGCGTCAAAGATGATGGGCGTGTTGGACCACTTCAGCGGCTCCTGAGCGTCGAACGATGGCTCCGCTGCTGTGATCTCGTGCGCCCACTGCTTGAGCTGGCGGTGAGAAGTGTGCAGCGAGGCACCACCATCGACGCACATGGCCTCCGTAGCCTTTTGGAACTCTTGCTCGCCGGACACGCTGTCCTCGTCATGATCATCGTCTTCTTGCTTCTTGTCACAGCCCCGAGCGGGCCTCTCTTGCTGGCTATCCTTGCCGCGGCGGCCTCCTTGGCTGCCATGCTTCTTGTCGGATCCTTCGGCACCGTCTTGACCCTTCTCCTTGTCCCGCCTCTCATACTCGGCCTTTTGCTTTTCGGCAAGCAGCTCGACCTGTCGGCAATTCTGGAGGTCGTGGCCCTTGGTGCGATGGATCTTGTAATACTGCTTGTCGGAGCCCCCTGGCTTGTCGGCAGCCGCCAAGGCCCGGCAAGCGGTTCACCCGGCAATCTCCTTGCCGGGGTCGTCTACCTTGGACTTCTTGGTGGCGCCGGTGTCGTCGAATCCGTCGATGGCAAGCACGGTCTTTCCCTTGCGTTTCCTATTGCGATGTCGTGCCTTCTTCGTCGGGGCGGCGGTGTATTCATCAGTAGAGTCGGTTTCCACGCCGGCGTCCTCGCCGGGGTACTTCCTTCCCTCTTCAGCCCGGGCGCACCTATCGACCAGAACATAAAGTTGGGCCACATCCTTAACCTTGTTCATCGCCAGCTCTTCGTGCATCTTGCGATTGTGCACGTTCTGATGGAACGCGCTAATCACGGCGGCGGGATGAACATCAGGGATGTTGTACTGCACTCGGCTGAACCTCTGGATGTACTTGCGCAGGGTTTCCCCTTCCTTCTGGGGAATGATATGCAAATCACTGGCCTGGCCATGAGCTTGGTGGCCTCCGGTGAAGGCACCAACGAACTCATGGCACAGATCCGACCAAGAAGAAATGGAATCCTCCGTCAAGTGCATCAACCAAGACATGGCATTGGGCTTCAGTGCCAACGGGAAGTAATTGGCGAGCACCTTGCCGTCGCGAGCTCTGGCAGCTTGCATCGCGATGGTGTAGATGCTGAGGAACTCTGACGGATGGGTCTTGTCGTTGTACTTCTCGCCGACGTCGGGCTTGAACGTGCGGTGGGACGGCCACTGGAACTGCCGCAGCTCACGGGTAAAGGCTGGGCAACCCACCTCGTAAGGTAGGCCGCCGGAGCCCCCCGGTGCTGGGTGGTCCATAGCGGGTCCCGCCTGCTGATCCAACTGGTGGCGTGTATCGCGCCGGCGCTCGATGGTGGTTCGAGCGTCTTCATGAGCTCGTTCTCGAAGAACTTGGCGCTGGTCGCGGTGGGTCCGTGGGTCGGGCGACGCTATGGAAATGTTATCACATGCGTCGTCACGACGGACCGACACCGGCGGCAACTGGCGCGGGGGAGGAGAGTGTACTGTGGCTGCAGCTCCCCCGGTCCTCCCACCGCTGGCATGTGGCGGCTCGACGGAGCGCCGGCCCGAGGGCCCCACTGGACATGGATCATCTTTATTGGCGACGGCAACGAGGCTCCGGATGGTGGCTCTCCACTCGTCGAGCTTCTCCGCAGCAGGAGGGAAGTCGAGGAGCAGCTGCGCGCGCGCCAAAGCCTCTGCTGGCGTGGGTGGTGGCGAAAGCTGTGTGGACCGTGGCGCGCTTCGACTTCTAACCACGTTAGAAGGAGCTCTATCGTGGCCCAGTGGTTGCGTGCCATTTTCGCCAGCACTTCGGCGGGCATGCTGGCCTCCTTCGTCCCGCAGATGATGCACAGGGCTCTTCCCACGGCGGTGCCCAGGGTCACCGGCGTGGTGACGCTGCTCGTCGCGCACACCATGGGAAGAGCGCGTTGTGGGCGCCGGGGTGGGCATCCTGGAGGTCGCCGCGCCGCCCGTGGGTGGTACGGAGGCTACCCCGGAGGGCCCCGCGCTGCCTGCGGGGGGCCCAGCTCCGTCTCTAGATTTTGCAGCGTGCGGCCCACCGTCTTGCACATGAACGACGCCGCTCGCCAGGCTCTGACTGCCAGAGTGATGTTGGTGCTCGCGGGCCGCGCCTCGGGTCCCGTCCGCGACCGGCCCGCTACTCGCCCGCGCCGGTACGGGCCATCTGGCTCCCGACGAACCAACCACCATGGCTGCCTTCTTCTTGGGAGCCATGGCGACGAAGAACTGCTAGGCTAACTGCTAGACCAGATTCTCACAACTGCGCCCCCTACCTGGTGCGCCAAAGATGTCGGTGAGAACGACACCTATGGGATCACTGGAATCCCTTCTACGGTTGGCGGGCGCGGGGTTGTAAGAAGAGCAGGTCCAGGAGCTAGCACAAAGATCGTTTACCCAGGTTCAGGCCGCGAGGATGCGTAATACCCTAGTCCTGCTTTAGTGGATGTATTGAGTGTTCTTAAGCTTTCGAACTAGCTATGGTGGCTGCGTAGTTCCAAAAAGCCGAATCCCCCTCCTGGTCGCCTCGGGCCTCCTTTTATAGGAAAAAGGGGTTGCCACAGTGGCACACAGGAGGTGGAAAGGCCTATAGTGCGTGAGCTTATCGCACGGCATTATGGGACAAAGTGCATTAAATGCGCTACTTAGGTGTCCATTAGCTTTATTGGGGACGGGTACGAGGCCCGTCCCGTCCGTCGCCGCTCTGCCTCGCTTCGACACGCGCCCAGGCCAGCGATGCGTGCAGCGCCATGTAGGCAGGTAGGCTGCTGAGGTGGCGCGGTGGCAGGGCCTTCACGAAGATCTGCATGCCACCACGTAGGTGCTTGCTGAGTTGGCCTGGAAGCCGCATGTTGCCACGCAGGTGCTTGCCCAGCTAGTTGGGCTGGCAGCTGCATGCGAACGGCGGCAGAGCCTTGGCTGGCGCGGGCCTGGCGGTGGCCCTGCCGATGCCTTTGGCAAGGGTCTTGCCGGGGGCCCGGCAAGGGTCTTGCCGTGGCGTTGCAGTCGTCCCCGGCAAGACGCTTGCCGGAGGTCTTGTGGATTCCCTCGGCTGGGATCCCGCCGAGGGTCGCCGTCTTCTGGTCCTTATCTAATCTCACATGTTTATGATCTTGACAAAGATCTGCATGCCACTTCAGAGGCGCCTCCCGAGCCTTGGGTCCAATGTAGTTGGTTGGGTCGGAACCCGTGGGCTCAAGGGTGGCTCGCTCTGTTGGTGTTTGGGCAAGTTGCCCCGGCAAGGCTCTTGCCGGGGCCGCGGAGGCAGCCCGGCAGGGGCCTTGCAGGGGGAGTCCACCTCGCCCCTCTGCCATTTGTGTTTCTGGCCTTGGCGTTGCTTCCGGTCACCTTATGCCTTCGGTTCCTCTCCTCTGCCCTGCTTAGTGTGGCCGTGGGCGCGGCTCCGACTGTCCGTGCACAAGGGGTAAAAAGGAGTGCCCCTACTTTTGTACACCGACAACACCTTTTGAGAGAGACACACATGAATCATGATTTATTATAATACTCTATGTGCTTCACTTATATCTTTTGAGCTAGGCAATTTTGCTCTAGTGCTTCACTTATATCTTTTTAGAGCATATCGGTGGTTTTATTTTATAGAAATTGTTGAACTCTCATGCTTCACTTATATTATTTTGAGAGTCTTTAAACAGCATGATAATTTGCTTTGGTTATAAATTTAGTCCTAATATGATAGGCATCCAAGAGGGATATAATAAAAACTTTCATATAAAGTGCATTGAATACTATGAGAAGTTTGATTCCTTATGATTGTTTTGAGATATGAAGATGGTGATATGAGAGTCATGCTAGTGAGTAATTGTGAATTTGAGAAATACTTGTGTTGAAGTTTGTGATTCCTGTAGCATGCACGTATGGTGAACCGTTATGTGATGAAGTCGGAGCATGATTTATTTATTGATTGTCCTCCTTATGAGTGGCGGTCGGGGACGAGCGATGGACTTTTCCTACCAATATATCCCCGTAGGAGCATGCGCGTAGTACTTCCTTTCGATAACTAATAGATTTTTGCAATAAGTATGTGAGTCTTTATGACTAATGTTGAGTCCATGGATTATACGCACTCTCACCCTTCCACCATTGCTAGCCTCTCTAGTGTCGCGCAACTTTCGTCGGTACCATAAACCCACCATATACCTTCCTCAAAACAGCCACCATACCTACCTATTATGGTATTTCCATAGCCATTTCGAGATATATTGCCATGCAACTTTCCACTGTTCCGTTCATTATGACACGTTCCATCATTGTCATAATGCTTTGCATGATCATGTAGTTGACATCGTATTTGTGGCAAAGCCACCGTTCATAATTCTTTCATACATGTCACTCTTGATTCATTCCACATCCCGGTACACCGCCAGAGGCATTCACATAGAGTCATATTTTGTTCTAAGTATCGAGTTTTAATTCTTGAGTTGTAAGTAAAAAAGTGTGATGATCTTCATTATTAGAGCATTGTCCCATGTGAGGAAAGGATGATGGAGACTATGATTCCCCCACAAGTCGGGATGAGACTCCAGACAAAAAAGAGGCCAAAAAAATCAGAGAAGGCCCAAATAAAAAAATATGAGAGAGACGGGACAATGTTACTATCCTTTTACCACACTTGTGCTTAAAAGTAGCACCATGATCTTCATGATAGAGAGTTTCCTATGTTATTACTTTCATATACTAGTGGGAATTTTTCATTATAGAACTTGGCTTGTATATTCCAATGATGGACTTCCTCAAATTGCCCTAGGTCTTCGTGAGCAAGCGAGTTGGATGATCACCCACTTAGTTTCTTCTTGAGCTTTCATAAACTTATAGCTCTAGTGCATCCGTTGCATGGAAATCCCTATTCACTCACATTGATATCTATTGATGGGCATCTCCATAGCCAGTTGATACTCCTAGTTGATGTGAGGCTATCTCCTTCTTTTTGTCTTCTCCACAACCACCTTCTATTCCACCTATAGTACTATGTCCATGGCTCACGCTCAGGTATTGCGTGAAAGTTGAAAAAGTTTGAGAACATCAAAAGTATGAAACAATTGCTTGGATTGTCATCGGGGTTGTGCATGATTTGAATATTTTGTGTGATGAAGATGGAGCATAGCCAGACTATATGATTTTGTAGGGATAAGCTTTCTTTGGCCATGTTATTTTGAGAAGACATAATTGCCTTGTTAGTATGCTTGAAGTATTTTTGTTTTTATGTAAATATTAAACTTTTGTTTTGAATCTTTCAGATCTGGACATTCATGCCACAATAAAGGAAATTACATGAATAAATATGTTAGGTAGCATTCCACATCAAAAATTCTGTTTTTATCATTTACCTACTCGAGGACGAGCAGGACTTAAGCTTGGGGATGCTTGATACGTCTCCAACGTATCTATAATTTTTTATTGTTCCATGCTATTATATTATATGTTTTGGATGTTTTATATGCTATTTTATATTATTTTTGGGACTAACCTATTAACCTAGAACCCAGTGCCAGTTCCTGTTTTTTTCCCTGTTTTTGAGTTTCACAGAAAAGGAATACCAAAAGGAGTCCAAATGGAATAAAACCTTCGCGACGATTTTTCTTGGACCAGAAGACAACCAGGAGACTTGGAGATGAAGTCGGAGGAGCCACGAGACGGCCACAAGGATGGAGGGCGCGCCCACGGGGCTAGGGCGCCCCCCCCCCCATTCTTGTGGGGCCCTCGTGCACCTCCTGACCTAATTCTTTCGCCTATATATTCCCATATATCCCCAAACCACCAGAGGCATTCACGAAAACACTTTTCCACCGCTGCAACCTTCTATACTCGTGAGATCCCATCTAGGGACCTTTTCTGGCACCCTGCCGGAGGGGGATTCGATCACGAATGGCTTCTACGTCAACCCTATTGCCCTTCCGATGAAGCGTGAGTAGTTTACCACAAACCTACGGGTCCATAGCTAGTAGCTAGATGGCTTCTTCTCTCTATTTGATTCACATACCATGTTCTCCTCGATGTTCTTGGAGACCTATTCGATGTCATACTTTTTTGCGGTGTGTTTGCCGAGATCCGGTAAACTGTGGATTTATTATCAGCTTATCTATTAATATTTTTTTGAATCTACTCTGAATTCTTTAATGCATGATTTGATGTCTTGGTAATTCTCTTCGAACTATCGGTTTGGTTTGGCCAACTAGATTGGTTTTTCTTTCAACGGGGGAAGTGCTTAGCTTTGGCTTCAATCTTGCGATGTCCTTTCCCAGTGACAATAGGGGCAGCAAGGCACGTATTGTATTGTTGCCATCGAGGATAAAAATATGGGGTTTTCATCATATTGCTTGAGTCAATTCCTCTACATCATGTCATCTTACTTAATGCATTACTCCGTTCTTTATGAACTTAATACTCTTGACGCATGCTGGATACCGGTCGATTTGTGGAGTAATACTAGTAGATGCAGAATCGTTTTGGTCTACTTGACACGAACGTGATGCCTATATTCGTGATCATTGCCTTTGATATCGTCATAACTTTGCGTTTTTCTATCAATTGCTCGGCAGTAATTTGTTCACCCACGTATTATTTGCTATCTTGAGAGAAGCCACTAGTTAAACCTATGGCCCCGGGGTCTGTTTTCCATCATATAAGTTCAATCTTCCATCATATAAGTTTCCGATATACTATTTTGCAATCTTTTGCTTTCCCATCTATAAACCAAAAATACCAAAAATAATTACTTTGTCATTTATCTATCTCTATCAGATCTCACTTTTGCACGTAACCGTGAAGGGATTGACAATCCCTTTATCTCGTTGGGTGCATGTTGTTTGATTGTTTGTGCAGGTATTCGGTGATTTGTGCGTTGTCTCCTACTGGCTTGATACCTTGGTTCTCAAACTGAGGGAAATACTTATCTCTACTTTGCTGCATCACCATTTCCTCTTCAAGGGAAAAACCAACGCAAGCTCAAGAAGTAGCACTTATCGTCAACAAATATAGGTGAAGTAGCAAACTTAGGATCACATTTCATTCTAGCATTCAAAGATTTTTCTTTCAGTTTGCATAATAATTTCTTAAGATCATCTCTATCATTGCAAGCAAGAACATCTATAGTTGCCTCCTCATCCATAACATAACCTTCCGGTATCTTTGGCAATTCATATCTAGGAGAACTAGTTCTAATAGGTTTTTCAAGATTTTCAGTTTCAAGCTCTTCATCAGTTTCAACAATTTCATCAGTTTCAGCATTCTCAAAAGCTTTAGTTCTAGCAAATTGTTCATCCAGAAGTGGCACATTATCATCAAGCAAGGTACTAGCATCATCATAAATATCATTCATAGTAGAAGTAGCATCATCAATAACTTGCGACATATCAGGATTAATAGCATGTGGTGGTGTTGCAAGTTTACTTATAACAGAAGGTGAATCAAGTGCAGAGCTAGATTGCAAGTCCTTACCTTCCCTCGTCTTGGAGGGAAAAATCTTAGTCGTAGTGTCCTTCAAATTCTGCATAGTGATAATTTGATAATAATCCCAAGTGACTCCACAAATATAGCTATGCTCCCCGGCAACGGCACCAGAAAAAGGTCTTGATAACCCACAAGTATAGAGGATCGCAACAGTTTTTGAGGGTAGAGTATTCAGCCCAAATTTATTGATTTGACATAAGGGGAGCCAAAGAATATTTGCAAGTATTAGCAGCTGAGTTGTCAATTCAGCCACACCTGGAGATTAATTATCTGCAGCAAAGTGATCAGTAGCAAAGTAGTATCATAGTTTTCATAGTAGTAGTAATAGCAATAGTTACGGTAATAGTGATAGCAATGATTTTGTAGCAAGTGAAATAGTAACAGTAGCAGTAGTAACTTAGCAGGAACAATATAAGAGAAATTCGTAGGCATTGGATTGGTGGATTCATTGGATGATATTCATCATATAACAGTCATAACCTAGGGCGATATAGCACTAACTCCAATTCATAAATATAATGTAGGCATGTATTCCGTAAATAGTCATACATGCTTATGGAAAGAACTTGCATGGCATCTTTTGTCCTACCCTCCCGTGGCAGTGGGGTCCTATTGGAAACTAAGGGATATTAAGGCCTCCTTTTAATAGAGAACCGGAACAAAGCATTAACACATAGTGAATACATGAACTCCTCAAAATACGGTCATCACCGGGAAGTGTCCCGACTATTGTCACTCCGGGGTTCCTGGATCATAAGACGTAGTAGTTGACTATAACTTGCAAGATCGAATCTAGAACATAGATATAATGGTGATAACATAAATGGTTCAGATCTGAAATCATGGCACTCGGGCCCAAAGTGACAAGCATTAAGCATGGCAAAGTCATAGAAACATCAATCTTAGAACATAATGGATACTAGGCATCAAGCCCTAACAAAACTAACTCAATTACATGATGAATCTCATCCAACTCCTCACCGACCAACAAGCCTACGAAGGAATTACTAACTCCCGGTGGAGAGCATGATGAAATTGGCGATGGAAAAGGGTTGGTGATGATGAAGATCGAAGATCCCCCTCTCTGGAGCCCGAAATGGACTCCAGATCCGGCCTCCTAATGAAGCACAGGAGGTGGCGGCGGCTCTGTCTCGTGAAACGCGATAATTCTTTCTCCCTGGGTTTTTCTCCAAATATTTGATTTTATAGTATCAGGGTTGGAGTCTGCGGGGCCACCAGGTGGGGACAACCCACCTGGGCGCGCCCTGGTGGGTTGTGCCCACCTCGGGTGCCCCCCGGACCGCCTCTTTGCTCTATAAATACCCCAATATTACAGAAACCCTGCGGGAGCCGACGAAATATTCATCCAGCCGCCGCAGAGTCCAGAACCACCAGATCCAATCTAGACACCATCTTGGATGGGGTTGGCCACCTCCATTGGTGCCTCTCCGATGATGCTTGAGTAGTTCTTTGTAGACCTTCGGGTCCATAGTTAGTAGCTAGATGGCTTTCTCTCTCTCGCTGAATTCTCAATACAATGGTCTCTTGGAGATCCATATAATGTAACTCTTTTTGCGGTGTGTTTGTTGGGATCTGATGAACTTTGAGTTTATGATCAGTCATATCTTTTTATATCCATGAAAGTTATTTGAGTTTCTTTGATCTCTTATATGCATGATCTCTTATAGCCTCGTATTTCTTCTCTCATATTTCGGTTTTGTTTGGCCAACTTGATCTATTTATCTTGTAATGGGAAGAGGTGCCCCGCAGTGGGTTCGATCTTACGGTGCTTGATCCCACTGACAGAAAGGGAATAACACGTATGTATCGTTGCTACTAAGGATAAAAAGATGGGATCTATATCTACGCAATAGATAAACGGATCTTGTCTACGTCATGTCATCGTTCTTATTGCATTACTCCGTTTTTCCATGAACTTAGTACACTAGATGCATGCTGGATAGCGGTCGATGTGTGGAGTAATAGTAGTAGATGCAAGCAGGAGTCGGTCAACTAATCTTGGACGTGATGCCTATGTAATGATCATTGCCTGGATATCGTCATAATTATTTGAGGTTCTATCAATTGCCCAACAGTAATTTGTTTACCCACCATTTGCTATCTTTCTCGAGAGAAGCCACTAGTGAAATCTACGGCCCGCGGGTCTTCTTCCTCATATATTTGCTTGCGATCTACTTTTCCTTTGCATTTTTATTCAGATCTATTAAACCAAAAATACAAAAATACTTTGCTGCACTTTATTTTATTTGCGATCTATTATTTCAATCTATTACAAATTTCCGGCATCGTTACCCGAAAGGGATTGACAACCCCTTTAACACATCGGGTTGCGAGGTGTTGTTATTTGTGTGCAGGTGTTGTTTACGTTGTGTTGCTTGCTTCTCCTACTGGTTCCATAACCTTGGTTTCATCACAGAGGGAAATACCTACCTTTGTTGTGCTATATTCCCTTCCTCTTTGGGGAAATACCGACGTAGTCCTAGCAGACAGGAGCTTTTCTGGCGCTATAGTCAGAGAGCAACCAAAAGGAATTTATGGCGCCGTTGCCGGGGAGGATCTTCAACATAACCAGGTTCCTAATCACAAATCTCATCTCCTCGCAATTTACATTATTTGCCATTTGCCTCTCGTTTTCCTCTCCCCCACTTCACAAAAAAATTCCGTTTTATTCGCCTCTTTTTTTCTGTTCGTCGTTTCCTTGCCGGATCTGTTTTTGAGTGCAATCTTGTTGTGTGGTCATCATCACTCAAGAGAACACCAAATTATGTGACTTCTCAAATACCAACAACAATGATTTTATTGGCACTCCGCTTGCTCCTCCCGCCACTGGTGCGGAGACTTGTGATATTAATACTGCTTTGTTGAATCTTGTTATGAAAGACCAATTTTCCGGTACTCCTAATGAGGATGACGCGTCCCATCTTAATACCTTCGTGGAATTATGCGATATGCAAAAGAAAAAAAGTAGACAATGATGTGGTCAAGATTAAATTATTTCCATTTTCTTTGCGTGATTCTGCAAAATTTTGGTTTTCTTCTTTGCCTCGTAATAGTATTGATTCTTGGAATAAGTGCAAAGATGCTTTTATCACTAAGTATTTTCCTCCCACAAAAATTATTTCCCTTAGAACCCAGATCATGAATTTCAAGCAACTTGAACATGAGCATGTTGCACAATCTTGGGAAAGGATGAAAATGATGCTAAGGAATTGCCCAACTCATGGGTTAAATCTTTGGATGATCATACAAAAATTTTATGCGGGGCTGAATTTCGTTTCTCGTAATCTTTTAGATTCCGCCACGGGTGGTACTTTTATGGAAATTACTTTGTGTGAAGCCACCAAATTGCTTGATAATATGATGGCAAATTATTCACAATGGCATACCTAAAGAGCTCCTACTAGTAAAAAAGTTAATCCGGTTGAAGAAATTTCTTCTTTGAGTGATAAAGTTGATGCTCTTATGAAACTGGTTGCTAGTAAAAGTGCTCCTATTGATTTTAATGATATGCCTTTGTCTACTTTGATTGAGCAAAATAGTGATGCCATTGATGTGAATTTTATTTCTCGCAATAATTTCAACAACAATGCTTATAGAGGAAATTTTAATCTTAGGCCTTTTCCCAGTAATTCCTCTAGTAATTACGGTAATTCCTATGGAAATCAATCTTAAAATAATAATAGGAATACCTCTGTCTTGGGAATAATATTAAAGAATTTATCAACACGCAAAAAGTTTTCAACACTTCCATAGAAGAAAAGTTGAATAAGATTGATGATTTGTCTAGAAGTGTTGATAGAATTGCTCATGATGTGGAAAATCTCAAGTTAAAAACTTTTGTGCCTAAAGTTGATGAATCAATTAAAGCTCTTTATGTTTCTATGGATGAAAGTAAGAAAACAACGGCTATGCTTAGAGCTAAAAGAGAATTTTTTGAGAAAACTTTTTTCTAGTGATTATTCTTGCAAAATGATGAAGATCTTAAAATGATTGGTTTTTCTTCTATTGATTCCTTGTTTAGTAAAGATAAGATTGATGAAAAAGAGACTGGAGAAGAGTCAACTTTAGGTAGAAGGCGTCCCAATATTTCGGAGGGTGAAAATCTTGCTGAGAAAATTTATAAAAGTGGGTTTGGAGAGGTCAAGACTTTAACTAGTGATGTGCCCACTCTTTTGGATTACAAATACTTTAATTATGATAGTTGCTCTTTGATTTATTGTATTTCTTTGTTGCAATCCATGCTAAATTCACCCCATTCTTATGAACAAAACAAAGCTTTTACTAAACATATTTTTGATGCTATGATGAAAGCTTTGGAAGAAAAATTGGAATTAGAAGTTTCAATTCCTAGAAAATTGCATGATGAATGGGAACCTGCTATCAAAGTCAAGATTAAAAATTATGAGTGTTTTGCTTTTTGTGACTTGGGTACTAGTGTTTCTACAATTCTGAAATCTTTATGTGATGTGCTTGGTCTTACTAATCTTGAAGAATGTTCTTTAAATTCGCACTTGGCGGATTCTATTTTTAAAAAGCCTATGGGAAGAATTAACAATGTTCTTATTCTTGCAAATAGGAATTATTTGCCCATAGATTTTATTGTTGTTGATATTGATTGCAATCCGTCTTGTCCAATTATTCTTGGTAGACCATTTTTACGCACTATCGGTGCCGTGATTGATATGGAAGAAGGCAATATTAAGTTCCAATTTCCTTTGAGGAAGGGTATGGAACACTTTCCTAGAACAAGAATTAGGCCACCATATGAATCAATCATGAGGGCATCTTATGGATCTCGAACCAAAGATGACAAAACTTAGATCCTTGCCTTATGCCTAGCTAAGGGCGTAAAACGATAGCGCTTGTTGGGAGGCAACTCGATAAATAAATTTTATTTTTGTTTTTTCCTTTCTGTTCTTGTGTGGTTACACAATTATGCTACTGTTATGATTGTGTTTTTTGTGTTTTAATTAGTGTTTGTGCCAAGTACAACCAATAGGATCTTCTTGGGTGATAGTTGTTTAATCTTGTTGACAAAGACAGAAACTTTGTGCTCACGAAAATAATTGTTAAAATTCACCATAATCTGATAAAATGCTAATTCTTTTTGCAGAAGATTAATATAGAAATTACCCAGGTTGTCCTAGTTTTTCAGAATTTTTGGAGTTCCATAAGTATTCAAACAAATCAGATTGCTACAGACTGTTCTGTTTTGATAGATTCTGTTTTCTTTGTGTTGTGTGCTTATTTTGATGGCTCTATGGTTTTCTTTCATGAGTTTTTGCCATAGAAAAGTTGGAATACATTAGATATATTACAAAAACAAAATATGAATTGGTTTGATACAGCACTTATAGTAGCGATTTATTTTTCTTACACTAACGGATATCACAAAGGTTTTTGTTGAGTTTTGTGTGATTGAAGTTTTCAAGTTTTGGGTTATCTTACGATGGATGAAAGAAGGATTGAAGATCCTAAGATTGGGGATGCCCCAGCATCCCAAGCTATTATCCAAGAATGAGCAACCAACTAAGCTTGGGGATGCCCTCGAGTGGCATCCCCTCTTTCTTCTAACGACCATCGATATTTTACTCGAGGCTATATTTTTATTCGTCACATGATATGTGTTTTGCTTGGAGCGTCTTGTATGATATGTGTCTTTGCTTGTTTTATTTTGTGTTTTAAGTCATCAATCCTTGCTGGACACACCTATTTGAGAGAGCCAAAATTATTTCATGACTTGTTAGAATTGCTCTCTATGCTTCACTTAAATCTTTTATGAGCTAGGACTTGCTCTAGTGCTTCACTTATATCTTTTTGAGCACGGTGTGCTTAGTATTTTTTGAAGAAATTCCCTCTTGCTTCACTTAGATTTATTTGAGAGTTAGTAAAAATTTGAAGAAATTCTCTCTTCCTTCACTTAAATTATTTTGAGAGAAAGAAAAAAATTATGCTCATGATCTTCACTTATATTTGTTTGAGCTTATGAAAAGCAACACATGAAAATTAGTCCCAAAGTGGTACATATCCAAGAAGGATAAAGAAAAAGAAAAAAATGTCATGAAGATCATTGGACAAAATAAACTTGATTCTTAGTAATAGTTTTGAGATATGATGATGTGATATGTGAGTTATGTTGATGAGTAATTGTGCTCTAGTAAGAATATTGGTGTTAAGGTTTGTGATTCCCTATGCATGCACGAAAATCAATAATCATGCAATCAAAATTATATCCTACTTGTGGTGCATTATTCGGTGTTAATTATGCTTAATGCTTGCTTATGAGATTATTCGTATCTTGGTTGGTCCCTTCTCAATCTTTTTGCTAGCCTTCATTTTGCACTAAGTATGACCTCTACTTGTGCATCCAAAATCCTTTAAACCAGTTTTGCCACATGAGTCCACTATATCTGTTGGGGAACGTAGCAATTTCAAAAAAAATCCTACGCACACGCAAGATCATGGTGATGCATAGCAACGGGAGGGGAGAGTGTTGTCCACGTACCCTCGTAGACCGAAAGCGGAAGTGTTAGCACAACGCGGTTGATGTAGTCGTACGTCTTCACGATCCGACCGATCAAGTACCGAACACACGACACCTCCGAGTTCAGCACACGTTCAGCCCGATGACGTCCCTCGAACTCCGATCCAGCCGAGTGTTGAGGGAGAGTTTTGTCAGCACGACGGCGTGGTGACGATGATAGGTTTCTACCGACGCAGGGCTTCGCCTAAGCACCGCTACGATATTATCGAGGTGGACTATGGTGGAGGGGGGCACCGCACACGGCTAAAAGATCAATGATCAATTGTTGTGTCTCTAGGGTGCCCCTGCCCCCGTATATAAAGGAGCAAGGGGGGAGAGGCGGCCGGCCAGGAGGGGCGCGCCAGGAAGAGTCCTACTCCCACCGGGAGTAGGACTCCCTCCCTTTTCCTTGTTGGATTAGGAGAGGAGAGGGAAGGAGAGAGAGGGTGAAAGGAAAGGGGGGCGCCGCCCCCCTCCTTATCCAATTCGGACTTGGGGGGAGGGGCGTGCGGCTGCCCCTTGGCCGCCTCTCCTCTTCCACCAATTGGGCCCATGAGGCCCAATAACCTCCGGGGGGTTCCGGTAACCCTCCGGTACTCCGGTATATATCCGATAACCCCCGGAACCATTCCGGTGTCCGAATATAGTCGTCCAATATATCAATCTTCATGTCTCGACCATTTCGAGACTCCTCGTCATGTCCGTGATCACATCCGGGACTCCGAACTATCTTCGGTACATCAAAACATATAAACTAATAATATAACTGTCATCGAAACTTTAGGCGTGCGGACCCTACGGGTTCGAGAACTATGTAGACATGACCGAGACACGTCTCCGGCCAATAACCAATAGCGGAACATGGATGCTCATATTGGCTCCCACATATTCTACGAAGATCTTTATCGGTCAAACCGCATAACAACATACGTTGTTCCCTTTGTCATCGGTATGTTACTTGCCCGAGATTCGATCGTCGGTATCTCAATACCTAGTTCAATCTCGTTACTGGCAAGTATCTTTACTCGTTCTGTAATACATCATCCCGCAACTAACTCATTAGTTGCAATGCTTGCAAGGCTTAAGTGATGTGCATTACCGAGTGGGCCCAGAGATACCTCTTCGACAATCGGAGTGACAAATCCTAATCTCGAAATACGCCAACCCAACAAGTACCTTTGGAGACACCTGTAGAGTACCTTTATAATCACCCAGTTACGTTATGACGTTTGGTAGCACACAAAGTGTTCCTCCGGTAAAGGGGAGTTGCATAATCTCATAGTCATAGGAACATGTATAAGTCATGAAGAAAGCAATAGCAGAATACTAAACGATCGTGTGCTAAGCTAACGGAATGGGTCAAGTCAATCACATCATTCTCCTAATGATGTGATCCCGTTAATCAAATGACAACTCATGTCTATGGCTAGGAAACATAATCATCTTTGATCAACGAGCTAGTCAAGTAGAGGCATATAGTGACACTCTGTTTGTCTATGTATTCACACAAGTATTATGTTTCCGGTTAATACAATTCTAGCATGAATAATAAACATTTATCATGATATAAGGAAATAAATAATAACTTTATTATTGCCTCTAGGGCATATTTCCTTCAGTCTCCCACTTGCACTAGAGTCAATAATCTAGATTACACAGTAATGATTCTAACACCCATGGAGCCTTGGTGTTGATCATGTTTTGCTCGTGGAAGAGGCTTAGTCAACGGGTCTGCAACATTTAGATATGTATGTATCTTGCAAATTTCCATGTCTCCCACCTGGACTAAATCCCGGATGGAATTGAAGTGTCTCTTGATGTGCTTGGTTCCCTTGTGAAATCTAGATTCCTTCGCCAAGGCAATTTCACCAGTATTGTCACAAAAGATTTTCATTGGACCCGATGCACTTGGTATGACACCTAGATCGGATATGAACTCCTTCATCCAGACTCCTTCATTTGCTGCTTCCGAAGCAGCTATGTACTCCGCTTCACACATAGATCCCGCCACGACGCTTTGCTTAGAACTGCACCAACTGACAGCTCCACCGTTCAATGTAAACACGTATCCGGTTTGCGATTTAGAATCGTCCGGATCAGTGTCAAAGCTAGCATCAACGTATCCATTTACGATGAGCTCTTTGTCACCTCCATAAACGAGAAACATATCCTTAGTCCTTTTCAGGTATTTCAGGATGTTCTTGACCACTGTCCAGTGATCCACTCCTGGATTACTTTGGTACCTCCCTGCTAGACTTATAGCAAGGCACACATCAGGTCTGGTACACAGCATTGCATACATGATAGAGCCTATGGCTGAAGCATAGGGAACATCTTTCATCTTCTCTCTATCTTCTCCAGTTGTCGGGCACTGAGTCTTACTCAACTCCACACCTTGTAACACAGGCAGGAACCCTTTCTTTTGCTTGATCCATTTTGAACTTCTTCAAAACTTTGTCAAGGTATGTGCTTTGTGAAAGTCCAATTAAGCGTCTTGATCTATCCTATAGATTTTGATGCCCAATATATAAGCAGCTTCACCGAGGTCTTTCATTGAAAAACTCTTATTCAAGTATCCCTTTATGCTATCCAGAAATTCTATATCATTTCCAATCAGCAATATGTCATCCACATATAATATCAGAAATGCTACAGAGCTCCCACTCACTTTCTTGTAATTACAGGATTCTCCAAAAGTCTATATAAAACCAAATGCTTTGATCACACAATCAAAGCGTTTATTCCAACTCCGAGAGGCTTGCACCAGTCCATAAATGGATCGCTGGAGCTTGCACACTTTGTTAGCTCCCTTTGGATCGACAAAACCTTCCGGTTGCATCACATACAACTCTTCTTCTAGAAATCCATTCAGGAATGCAGCTTTTACATCCATTTGCCAAATTTCATAATCATAAAATGCGGCAAATTGCTAACATGATTCAGACAGACTTAAGCATCGCTACGGGTGAGAAGGTCTCATCGTAGTCAATCCCTTGAACTTGTCGAAAACCTTTCGCAACAAGTCGAGCTTTATAGACAGTAACATTACCGTCAGCGTCAGTCTTCTTCTTGAAGATCCATTTGTTCTCAATGGTTTGCCGATCATCGGGCAAGTCAACCAAAGTCCACACTTTGTTCTCATACATGGATCCCATCTCAGATTTCATGGCCTCAAGCCATTTTGCGGAATCTGGGCTCACCATCGCTTCTTCATAGTTTGTAGGTTCGTCATGGTCTAGTAACATAACTTCCAGAACAGGATTACCGTACCACTCTGGTGCGGATCTTACTCTGGTTGACCTACGAGGTTCAGTAACAACTTGATCTGAAGTTTCATTATCATCATCATTAACTTCCTCACTAATTGGTGTAGGTGTCGCAGAAACCGGTTTCTGTGATGAATTACTTTCCAATAAGGGAGCAGGTACAGTTACCTCATCAAGTTCTACTTTCCTCCCACTCACTTCTTTCGAGAGAAACTCCTTCTCTAGAAAGATTCCGAATTTAGCAACAAAAGTCTTGCCTTCGGATCTGTGATAGAAGGTGTACCCAACTGTCTCTTTTGGGTATCCTATGAAGACACATTTTTCCATTTTGGTTTTGAGCTTATCACGTTGAAGCTTTTTCACATAAGCATCGCAGCCCCAAACTTTAAGAAACGACAACTTTGGTTTCTTGCCAAACCACAGTTCATAAGGCGTCGCCTCAACGGATTTCGATGGTGTCCTATTTAACATGAATGCAGTCGTCTCTAAAGCATAACCCCAAAACGATAGCGGTAAATCAGTAAGAGACATCATAGATCGCACCATATCAAGTAAAGTACGATTACGACGTTCGGACACACCATTACGCTGTGGTGTTCCGGGTGGCGTGAGTTGCGAAACTATTCTGCATTGTTTCAAATGAAGCCCAAACTCGTAACTCAAATATTCTCCTGCACGATCAGATCGTAGAAAATTTATTTTCTTGTTACAATGATTTTCAACTTCACTCTGAAATTCTATGAACTTTTCAAATGTTTCAGACTTATGTTTCATTAAGTAGATATACCCATATCTGCTCAAATCATCTGTGAAGGTGAGAAAGTAACGATATCCGCCACGAGCCTCAATATTCATCGGACCACATACATCTGTATGTATGATTTCCAACAAATCTATTGCTCGCTCCATAGTACCGGAGAACGGTGTTTTAGTCATCTTGCCCATGAGGCACGGTTCGCAAGTACCAAGTGATTCATAATCAAGTGGTTCCAAAAGTCCATTAGTATGGAGTTTCTTCATGCGCTTTATACCGATATGACCTAAACGGCAGTGCCACAAATAAGTTGCACTATCATTATCAACTCTGCATCTTTTGGCTTCAATATTATGAATATGTGTATCACTACTATCGAGATTCAACAAAAATAGACCACTCTTCAAGGGTGCATGACCATAAAAGAAATTACCCATATAAATAGAACAACCATTATTCTCTGATTTAAATGAATAACCGTCTCGCATCAAACAAGATCCAGATATAATGTTCATGCTCAATGCTGGCACCAAATAACAATTATTCAGGTCTAAAACTAATCCCGAAGGTAGATGTAGAGGTAGCGTGCCGACCGCGATCACATCGACTTTGGAACCATTTCCAACGCGCATCGTCACCTCGTCCTTAGCCAATCTCCGCTTAATCCGTAGTCCCTGTTTCGAGTTGCAAATATTAGCAACAGAACCAGTATCAAATACCCAGGTGCTACTGCGAGCATTAGTAAGGTACACATCAATAACATGTATATCACATATACCTTTGTTCACCTTGCCATCCTTCTTATCCGCCAAATACTTGGGGCAGTTCCGCTTCCAGTGACCAGTCTGCTTGCAGTAGAAGCACTCAGTCTCAGGCTTAGGTCCAGACTTGGGTTTCTTCTCCTGAGCAGCAACTTGCTTGCTGTTCTTCTTGAAGTTCCCCTTCTTCTTCCCTTTGCCCTTTCTCTTGAAACTGGTGGTCTTATTGACCATCAACACTTGATGCTCCTTCTTGATTTCTACCTCCGCAGCCTTTAGCATTGCGAAGAGCTCGGGAATCGTCTTATCCATCCCTTGCATGTTATAGTTCATCACGAAGCTCTTGTAGCTTGGTGGCAGTGATTGAAGAATTCTGTCAATGACGCTATCATCCGGAAGATTAACTCCCAGTTGAATCAAGTGAATGTTATACCCAGACATTTTGAGTATATTGTGATGCCCCCGATTTGACCGTACACTAATCATGCACGCAAATGTGTACGATCAAGATCAGGGACTCACGGGAAGATATCACAACACAACTCTACAACATAAATAAGTTATACAGGCATCATAATACAAGCCAGGGGCCTCGAGGGCTCGAATACAAGTGCTCGATCATAGATGAGTCAGCGGAAGCAACAATATCTGAGTACAGACATAAGTTAAACAAGTTTGCCTTAAGAAGGCTAGCACAAAAGTAGCAACGATCGAAAAGGCAAGGCATCCTGCCTGGGACCTCCTAACTACTCCTCGAAGTCGAACTCCATGTAGAATCATCCTCGGGATTTCTAGCTCCTGGACTCCAGCATCTGGTTGCGACAATCAGGTATAGAAAGGGGAAAAGAGGGAGAAAAGCAACCGTGAGTACTCATCCAAAGTACTCGCAAGCTAGGAGCTACACTACCTATGCATGTGTATATGTGTAAAGGGCCATATCGGTGGACTGAACTGCGAATGCCAGAATAAGAGGGGGATAGCTAATCCTGTCGAAGACTACGCTTCTGGCAGCCTCCATCTTGCAGCATGTAGAAGAGAGTAGATTGAAGTCCTCCAAGTAGCATCGTATAGCATAATCCTACCCGGCGATCCCCTCCTCGTCGCCCTGTTAGAGAGCGATCACCGGGTTATATCTGGCACTTGGAAGGGTGTGTTTTATTAAGTATCCAGTTCTAGTTGTCATAAGGTCAAGGTACAACTCCGGGTCGTCCTTTTACCGAGGGACACGGCTATTCGAATAGATAAACTTCCCTGCAGGGGTGCACCACATAACCCAACACGCTCGATCCCATTTGGCCGGACACACTTTTCTGGGTCATGCCCGGCCTCGTAAGATCAACACGTCGCAGCCCCACCTAGGCACAACAGAGAGGTCAGCACGCCGGTCTAAATCCTATGGCGCAGGGGTCTGGGCCCATCGCCCATTGCACACCTGCACGTTGCGAACGCGGCCGGAAGCAGACCAAGCCTAGTGGCGTTCCAGTCCAATCCGGCGCGCGCCACTCAGTCGCTGACGTCACGAAGGCTTCGGCTGATACCACGACGTCGAGTGCCCATAACTGTTCCTGTGTAGTTGGTTAGTGCGTATAGACCAAATGGCCAGACTTAGATCAAATACCAAGAATTCGTTAAGCGTGTTATTTTGAAGTAACCGCGGACGCCGTGCAGGGCTAGGCCCACCTCTCGCCTAGGTGGTCTCAACCTGCCCTGTCGCTCCGCCACAAAGATCCACTTGCGGGTACTCCTACGAGCCGACCCGACTTTAGTCACCATAGGTGTCATGTATAGAGTATATAAGTATATACCTGTGATCACCGCCCAAGTGATCACGGCCCGATAGTATAGCACAGCATACGGACAAGAAAGTAGGGTCACTGATGGAAAACTAGCATCCTATACTAAGCATGTAGGATTGCAGGTAAAGGTAACAACAGTAGTAGCAAGGACAGGCTATGCATCAGGATAGGATTAACGGAAAGCAGTAACATGCTACACTACTCTAATGCAAGCAGTATAGAGAAGAATAGGCGATATCTGGTGATCAAAGGGGGGGCTTGCTTGGAAGCTCAGCCGAGAAGGAGGGGTTGTCAACACCGTAGTCGTACTGGGTAGCAGCGGCGTCGGTCTCGGTGTCTAACGAGAGAAGAGGGGGAAGAAACAATAAATATAATGCAAACATAAGCATGACGGTGCATGACAAGACAATGAGCGGTGCTAGATGTGCCCTAACGCGGTAGTAGGTGATACCAGCGAAGGGGGAAAACATCCGGGGAAGTATCCCCGGTGTTTCGTGTTTTCGGACAGATGAAACGGAGGGGGAAAGTTGCGAGTTCGATATGTAGGGATGGGTGGCGGACGAACGGGCTGCGTATCTGGGTTCGTCTCATCATTTTGAGCAACTTTCATGTAGAAAACATTTTCATCCGAGTTACGGATTATTTTATATGAATTTTCAAAGATTAAACCGTTTACTGGAATTATTTAAATTAACAGAAAAGGGAATTATGACATCAGCATGGTGCAATGCTGATGTCAGCAGGTCAACAGGTCGGCTGACCAGTCAAACCAGACAGGTGGCGCCCACATGTCAGCCACTGTTAATTAACAGAGTTTAAATTAAACTAATCTGAGGTTAAATAGTTACTGGGCCCCACATGTCAGTCTCTAATTAGTAACTAATTAGGTTTTAATTATTAAAACATTTTAATTAATTAATATAGACGGTGGGGCCCACGTGTCAGTGGCACTGGGCTGCCTGGTCAGCAGTTGACTGGGTCAACCCAGTCAACTGGGACCCACGGGGCCCACTGGCAGTGGCTCTGGGGTGGCCCCAGGCCAGCCACGTCGGCGGCCGGCGTCGGAGTTGCGCCGGCGAGCTTTCTGCGGCGGCGAGTTCGCCGGAGACGCTCAGAAATTCGCTACGGGGCACCATTTTGCGCGGTTTTGCTTGCGTTCGAACGCTGATGGTGTCGCGCGTCGAGTGGTGGCGGTAGCGCAGCCGGACTTGGCCGGAATCGGCGCCGGCGACGAGCAGAGGCGGCGGCGCGTACGGGTGCTCGACGGAGACGGCGCTACGGCGTGTAGCAGCTTGAACGGAAGGGCTGGGCGTTCTCTAAGCAGCGCGGCGAGCACGTGGGGCACTAGCCCGTGACCAAAAGGTCACCGGAGACGCGCCGGCGACCAAACGAGGCGGCGGTGGTTCGGGCTTCGTCGGGGTAGTGGCTACGGGCGGCTAGAGAGGGCAGGGGACGGCGCGTTCGGCGCAGGAGCTCACCGGGGGAGCGTGGGGTCTGGGCAGAGGGCTCGGGGAGGACCGGTGGCGTAGATCAAGGACGAGGACGATGCGGTGGCCGAGCCGGAGAAGAAGAAGAAGAGTGCGGCGACGTGAGGGGCTCCGGGGCTCGATCCAGCGGTGTGGTGGAAGCAGAGGACCACGGCGGAGCTGTAGGACTTGCCGGGGCGACGAACGGACGACGGTGGCCACGGCTACGGTGATCGACGGTGACGGGGGCGCTCGGGCATCTCGAACAGAGGCGAGGAAGGGGACGAGAGGGGGATTGTGGGCGCGCTAGGGTTTCGGGGGAGGGCGAGGGGGCATGTGGGGTGGGGAGACGAGGGGAGCCCGTGGCTTTGCCCTTATCCTCTCCCGGCGAGGCCGGCGAGGAGGTCGGGGTCGACCTCGCCCCTGTAGCGACACGGAGCAGAGGAACAGGAAGGGGAGGGAGCGACCGGTGAGGGGGGAGTGGGCCGGCCTGCTGGGCCAGCTGGCTCGGGTGGGCCGAAGCCCAAGTGGGGCAGGGGCTTTCTCTCTCTCTCTGCTTTTCCTTTTTTCCTTTTCTTTGTTTTTCTTTTTATTTTCAGCAGCTTTGGCATTTCTGATTAGCCAATAATGACTTTGCAAAATTATGCCACTGGCCAAAACAATTTCAAAGAATTATTGGGCACTGCCACAAAAAGATTTTGAGGCTTTTGAAATAGTTTGCATCCTTCATAAACTAAAAAGGCATTTAAACTATAGTTTTAGCCACTGTTTTAAAGTGGTTTAGGGCACTTAGACATTTGCAAAAATGTTGGTTCACTACCAATATTAGGTATGGATTATTTGGCACATGAAGAACATTTTAGTTTTAATATTTGAAAACTTTTATTGTTTGCTTGATTTTGACTTTGAATTTAAATCGGTTTCGAACTAACGTGAGATTAGCAACAGTAATCGAAGTGACGTGGCATCATTAGCAGAGGTTCACTGTAGCTTAATTATCCGGGCGTCACATATATGCTCACTGACAGAACTATTCTCCTCCATCTTGCAGCTGTAGAACTTATTGGAGACTTCATATCTCTCAATCCGGGCATTTGCTTGAAATATTAACTGCAACTCCTGGAACATCTCAAATGCTCCATGACGTTCAAAACATCGTTGAAGACCCGGTTCTAAGCCGTAAAGCACGGCACACTGAACTATCGAGTAGTCATCAGCTTTGCTCTGCCAGATGTTCATAACATCTGGTGTTGCTCCTGCAGCAGGTCTGGCACCCAGCGGTGCTTCCAGGACGTAATTCTTCTGTGCAGCAATGAGGATAATGCTCAAGTTACGGACCCAGTCCGTGTAATTGCTACCATCATCTTTCAACTTTGCTTTCTCAAGGAACGCATTAAAATTCAACGGAACGACAGCACGGGCCATCTATCTACAATCAACATAGACAAGCATAATACTATCAGGTACTAAGTTCATGATAAATTTAAGTTCAATTAATCATGTTATTAAAGAACTCCCACTTAGATAGACATCCCTCTAATCCTCTAAGTGATCACGTGATCCAAATCAACTAAACCATGCCCGATCATCACGTGAGATGGAGTAGTTTCAATGGTGAACATCACTATGTTGATCATATCTACTATATGATTCACGCTCGAACTTTTGGTCTCCGTGTTCCGAGGCCATATCTGTTATATGCTAGGCTCGTCAAGTTTAACCTGAGTATTCCGCGTGTGCAACTGTTTTGCACCCGTTGTATTTGAACGTAGAGCCTATCACACCCGATCATCACGTGGTGTCTCAGCACGAAGAACTTTCGCAACGGTGCATATTCAGGGAGAACACTTATACTTTGATAATTTAGTGAGGGATCATATTATGATGCTACCGTCAATCAAAGCAAGATAAGATGCATAAAAGATAAACATCACATGCAATCAATATAAGTGATATGATATGGCCATCATCATCTTGTGCTTGTGATCTCCATCTCCGAAGCACCATCATGATCACCATCGTCACCGGCGCGACACCTTGATCTCCATCGTAGTATCGTTGTCGTCTCGCCAATCTTATGCTTCTACGACTATCGCTACCGCTTAGTGATAAAGTAAAGCATTACAGGGCGATTGCATTGCATACAATAAAGCGACAACCATATGGCTCCTGCCAGTTGCCGATAACTCGGTTACAGAACATGATCATCTCATACAATAAAATTTAGCATCATGTCTTGACCATATCACATCACAACATGCCCTGCAAAAACAAGTTAGACGTCCTCTACTTTGTGCTTGCAAATTTTACGTGGCTGCTACGGGCTTAGCAAGAACCGTTCTTACCTACGCATCAAAACCACAACGATAGTTTGTCAAGTTGGTGCTGTTTTAACCTTCGCAAGGACCGGGCGTAGCCACACTCGGTCAACTAAAGTTGGAGAAAGTGACACCCGCCAGCCACCTGTGTGCAAAGCACGTCGGTAGAACCAGTCTCGCGTAAGCGTACGCGTAATGTCGGTCCGGGCCGCTTCATCCAACAATACCGCCGAACCAAAGTATGACATGCTGGTAAGCAGTATGACTTATATCGGCCACAACTCACTTGTGTTCTACTCATGCATATGACATCTACGCATAAAACCAGGCTCGGATGCCACTGTTGGGGAACGTAGTAATTTCAAAAAATTCCTACACACACGCAAGATCATGGTGATGCATAGCAATGAGAGGGGAGAGTGTTGTCCACGTACCCTCGTAGACCGAAAGCGGAAGCGTTAGCACAACGCGGTTGATGTAGTCGTACGTCTTCACGATCCGACCGATCAAGTACCGAACGCACGGCACCTCCGAGTTCAGCACACGTTCAGCCCGATGACGTCCCTCGAACTCCGATCTAGCCGAGTGTTGAGGGAGAGTTTCTTCAGCACGACGGCATGGTGACGATGATGATGTTCTACCGACGCAGGGCTTCGCCTAAGCACCGCTACGATATTATCGAGGTGGACTATGGTGGAGGGGGGCACCGCACACGGCTAAAAGATCAATGATCAATTGTTGTGTCTCTAGGGTGCCCCCTGCCCCCGTATATAAAGGAGCAAGGGGGGAGAGGCGGCCGGCCAGGAGGGGCGCGCCAGGAGGAGTCCTACTCCCACCGGGAGTAGGACTCCCTCCCTTTTCCTTGTTGGATTAGGAGAGGAGAGGGAAGGAGAGAGAGGGGGACAGGAAAGGGGGGGCGCCGCCCCCCTCCTTGTCCAATTCGGACTTTGGGGGGAGGGGCGCGCGGCTGCCCCTTGGCCGCCTCTCCTCTTCCACCAATTGGGCCCATGAGGCCCAATAACCTCCGGGGGGTTCCGGTAACCCTCCGGTACTCCGGTATATATCCGATAACCCCTGGAACCATTCCGGTGTCTGAATATAGTCGTCCAATATATCAATCTTCATGTCTCGACCATTTCGAGACTCCTCGTCATGTCCGTGATCACATCCGGGACTCCGAACTATCTTCGGTACATCAAAACATATAAACTCGTAATATAACTGTCATCGAAACTTTAAGCGTGCGGACCCTACGGGTTCGAGAACTATGTAGACATGACCGAGACACGTCTCCGGCCAATAACCAATAGCGGAACCTGGATGCTCATATTGGCTCCCACATATTCTACGACGATCTTTATTGGTCAAACCGCATAACAACATACGTTGTTCCCTTTGTCATCGGTATGTTACTTGCCCGAGATTGGATCGTCGGTATCTCAATACCTAGTTCAATCTCGTTACCGGCAAGTCTCTTTACTCGTTCCGTAATACATCATCCCGCAACTAACTCATTAGTTGCAATGCTTGCAATGCTTAAGTGATGTGCATTACCGAGTGGACCCAGAGATACCTCTCCGACAATCGGAGTGACAAATCCTAATCTCGAAATACGCCAACCCAACAAGTACCTTTGGAGACACCTGTAGAGTACCTTTATAATCACCCAGTTACGTTGTGACGTTTGGTAGCACACAAAGTGTTCCTCTGGTAAACGGGAGTTGCGTAATCTCATAATCATAGGAACATGTATAAGTCATGAAGAAAGCAATAGCAGAATACTAAACGATCGTGTGCTAAGCTAACGGAATGGGTCAAGTCAATCACATCATTCTCCTAATGATGTGATCCCATTAATCAAATGACAACTCGTGTCTATGGCTAGGAAACATAACCATCTTTGATCAACGAGCTAGTCAAGTAGAGGCATACTAGTGACACTCTGTTTGTCTATGTATTCACACAAGTATTATGTTTCCGGTTAATACAATTCTAGCATGAATAATAAACATTTATCATGATATAAGGAAATAAATAATAACTTTATTATTGCCTCTAGGGCATATTTCCTTCAATATCTACCTATATGCGGTATTCTTTTGCAGTTCTAAGCTAACTGGCATGTGTCATCTCTAATTTTCAAAATAAACTTCTCTTTTGTGTTTTTGTTTCGCTTGCGGAATGGTAATGGGTGGCTAATATTTTCCATGTTGGATGTGTTATTCTCACGATGAGTGTTTATTCACTTGTCATTGCACGAGAGTAAGGCAAAGGTTTTAGGGATTCCTAGTCCCGAAATGCAAAAATGAATTTACTTTATGTTGTCAAATAATAAATTCCTTGGAAAGTGTTGGTATGGAGGGCAACCGTGGATACGGCTAGCCATGGAAAGTGAAAGAATGGTGGAAAAAGGAATAAACTTTATTTTCTGTTTGGGAACCGCCTATGGCATATCTAGCATGGAAAGTGTTGGGAACTCTAAGTCGTTTTCGTTGGTGGGATGGATACACGTCCCAAAATGTTTTTATCTCTAATTTTTCGCTTTGAGCTCTGGCACCTCTACAAATCCCTACTTCCCTCTGCGAAGGGCCTTTCTTTTAATTTATGCAATTTTTATTTCGAATTTGAGTCTCCATCCTCTCTTATAAAAGCACCAACTAAGAGGCAATATGATCATGCTTAAGTATTGGGTGTAGTTAATATTCGAGTGTGTTTCATGAATGGATCAATGTTTGAGCATGATGGGCTAGGGATAACTTACTTTAGCATTGATATTTTGAAAGACATGGTTGCTTGTTGATATGCTTGAGTATCTAAATTATTATGTCAAAACTAGAATATTGCTTTGAATCACATAAAAGTCCAAATGTCATTGCTATAAAGAAAAGAATATGATATGACATGATAAACAACACTCCACATCAAAAAATTTGTTTTTATCACTTACCTACTCGAGGACGAGCAGGAGTTAAGCTTGGGGATGCTGATACGTCTCCAAGGTATCTATAATTTTTTATTGTTCCATGCTATTTTTTATCAATCTTGGATGTTTTATAATCATTTTATTGTCATTTTATATCATTTTTTGGTACTAACCTATTGACATAGTGCCATGTGCCAGTTGCTGTTTTTTCCATGTTTTTTACATCGCAGAAAATCAATACCAGGCGGAGTCTAAATGCCACGAAACTCCACGATGATTTTTATGGACCAGATGGAAGATGTTGGGCCTTGGTTGCACCTGGGGGGAGTCCCGAGGAGGGGACAACCCACCAGGGCGCGCCAGGAGGCCCAGGCGTGCCCTAGTGGGTTGTGCCCACCTCAGGTGCCCCCCGGACCGCCTCTTTGCTCTATAAATACCCCAATATTCCAGAAACCCTAGGGGATTCGACAAAATATTCACCCAGCCACGCAGAGTCCAGAACCACCAAATCCAATCTACACACCATCTCGGATGGGGTTCACCACCTCCATTGGTGCCTCTCCGATGATGCGTGAGTAGTTCTTTGTAGACCTTTGGGTCCGTAGTTAGTAGCTACATGGCTTTCTCTGTCGCTGAATTCTCAATACAATGGTCTCTTGGAGATCCATATGATGTAACTCTTTTTGCGGTGTGTTTGTTGGGATCTGATGAACTTTGAGTTTATGATCAGTCATATCTTTTTATGTCCATGAAAGTTATTTGAGTTTCTTTGATCTCTTATATGCATGATCTCTTATAGCCTCGTATTTCTTCTTTGATATTTGGGTTTTGTTTGGCCAACTTGATCTATTTATCTTGCAATGGGAAGAGGTGCCCGGTAGTGGGTTCGATCTTACGGTGCTTGATCCCAGTGACAGAAAGGGAAACAACACGTATGTATCGTTTCTACTAAGGATAAAAAGATGGGATCTATATATACGAAATAGATAAATGGATCTTGTCTACATCATGTCATCGTTCTTATTGCATTACTCCGTTTTTCCATGAACTTAATACACTAGATGCATGCTGGATAGCGGTCGATGTGTGGAGTAATAGTAGTAGATGCAGGCAGGAGTCAGTCTACTAATCTTGGATGTGATGCCTATGTAATGATCATTGCCTGGATATCTTCATAATTATTTGAGGTTCTATCAATTGCCCAACAGTAATTTGTTTACCCACCATTTGCTATCTTTCTCGAGAGAAGCCACTAGTGAAATCTACGGCCCGCGGGTCTTCTTCCTCATATATTTGCTTGCGATCTACTTTTCCTTTGCATTTTTATTCAGATCTATTAAACCAAAAATACAAAAATACTTTGCTGCACTTTATTTTATTTACGATCTATTATTTCAATCTATTACAAATTTCTGGCATCGTTACCCGAAAGGGATTGACAACCCCTTTAATACGTCGGGTTGCGAGGTGTTGTTATTTGTGTTCAGGTGCTGTTTACGTTGTGTCGCTTGGTTCTCCTACTGGTTCGATAACCTTGGTTTCATCACTGAGGGAAATACCTACCTTCGCTGTGCTATATCATCCCTTCCTGTTTGCGGAAATACTGACGTAGTCCTAGCAGACAGGAGCTTTTCTGGTACTATAGTGAGAGAACAAACACGTCCGTACTGTCAGCCTCTCACGTACAGTCATCTTTTGATGACTTTCATTTGTTGACCACGTTGACCACACCGTGCCGAGCGCACCAAGGCCGATGGACGACGGCGAGGCCCCAGACTGGAACGACCCGGAGATGGGGAAGACGCGGCAGTGGAGTTGAGGGAGTCCTGGACTAAGGGGTCCTCGGGCGTCTGGCCTGTTAGCCATGGGCCGGACTGATAGGCTGTGAAGATACCAAGACCGAAGACTTTACCCGTGTGCGGATGGGACTCTCCTTGGCATGGAGGGCAAGCTTGGCGATCAAATGTGTAGATTCCTTTCTTTGTAACCGACCTTGTATAACCCTAGATCCTCCCGGTGTTTATATAAACCGGAGGACTTAGTCCGGAGGGGGGATATTCATTACCATAGTCATACAAGCTAGACCTCTAGGGTTTAGCCATTACGATCTCGTGGTAGATCAACTCTTGTAATACTCATATTCATCAAGATCAATCAAGCAGGAAGTAGGGTATTACCTCCATAGAGAGGGCCCGAACCTGGGTAAACATCGTGTCCCCTGTCTCCTATTACCATCGACCTTAGACGCACAGTTCGGGACACCCTACCCGAGATCCGCCGGTTTTGACACCAACAGGAGTCGCAGATGGATAGGAGTGGGAAACTTGGCTGGTTCGGGTGCGTGGTGGGCCTAAACTCGACAGAGAATAACAGAGGTGCGGAGTGGAGGGTTGGCCTGGCCGTCGGCGGGGTAGCGTTTCGCTGTGAGGCGCGCAAAACAGCACTGCTGGACGCCGGAGGCTGGAGCAGGCGGTCCCGGTAGCGCTGGGGGAAGAAGACGAGAGATTGAAGAAGAATGCCAGCCGTTGGATGTAAATCCAACGCCTTGCTTAGGATTCGTACTTTGTATTTTTACTTTTTGTGAAAGTGCTTAGGCTTCGACCTACTGGCCCACATGTCAGCCAGTCCATTTAGTTTTTTTAGTCCATTTGGTGGGTTGGGTGAAAGAATGTTGTAGCATCTATGCAGCCCGTTTATATATTATGATAGAATTTAAAGCCCATTTGCATTTTTCTCGAAATCTGTGGACTTGCTGGGCTGGGTGAAAATATCATGTTGGGCTGGACGGAGAAATGTTATAAAAACATAAACACATGATTGCACGTCTATTGCTGCATTGGTCAGTAAAATCTTTACAAGATTATGTACGCAATCACTAGGAGTTAACTTGCCAAGTTATATATAAACAATTATTATTATTATTATTTTGTAAGAACTTTCAATTTACGAAATAAAATATCATTTTAATTTGATGAGTTAATAGGACGTGGCGTGTTATTATTTTTTAGGCTAGACGTGGGATAGTTGAGTTGGTTCTACGCAAAAGTACTGGGAGAAAACTCAGTTTACATCGAAAAAGAAAATGGGAGAAAATTCATAAATAGGATTAATGAAAACGAAAAATAACGGAAGTGGGAAGGTCTATAAAATGGTTGGACGAACGACAGGCTTAACGGAACCTTATGTTGTTTCTGTTTTATATATATATAATAAAATAAGATATATATATATATATATATATATATATATATAGCCGGTCTATTCTGCTAATATTAATAAAATAACTATTCTTATAACACTTCCGCACTACACGCTCAACGCAAGGGCACTGCATTTTCAGTAGCAAAGGTACTGCAATACAGAGACTAGTGAACTTCGTGTCGGAAAAAAACTGCACGCGGTGTTTTTTTTGTATCTTTTTTGCTCTACTTTTTAACCATTTATCGGAACGATGCGTGTAATATACCGTTGAGAAGCTATGGATTAGGCGCAACTTCACCATGTTGAACACTTTTCGAGATTCATCACAGTTTAAGAGCAGTTTCGAAAACGATGCGGCTCACGATGAATTACAGCGAGCGTTTTTTTGCCTTTTTTTCTTAACCACTCGTCGGAATGAAGTAAATGATACACGGTTGGAAAGATATCGTCGTGGCGCATCTTTTCATATCTATTATTTTCTCTAATTCGTTACGGTTTAAGAGCGGTTTTTAATTTACTAAATCACGGAATTCAGTTTTTTTGAATTTTTTTCAATTTTCGGTACTGTTTTCGCTTCAGTTTTTAAACTATTTGTCAAGACGAGGCGTATGGTACGCCGTTGGAGAGCTACGGACCCGGCGCAACTTTCATATGTTGAAATATTTTTGAGATTCCTTACGGTTTTTAGTTAATTTTGAAAATTGTGTGGCTGACGACAAGAGGCAGCGGCCGTTTTTCGCGAAATTTTTATAGTCTGCTGGTCGAAATGATTCAAATTATATGCCGTTGGAAGATATCGATGAGGCGCAACTTTTTCATGTAGAACACTCTCTCCGATTCCTTACGGTTTAAGAGCAATTTTGATTTTAACAAAATGCGGACACTCTGTTTTTTCGCGACACCAAAATAATCGTATGTATTGTATTAGACAGAAAACCGCACTGCTCTAGACCAAAAACCGCACTACATTAGAAGTTCAAGTGAACTTCATGGTTTATCTTTTGTCGGACATAAATTTTTCCCAGACGAAGAAGTGGACCGTGCTTCACGTCGGGTGTAAGCGAACCGCAACACTATCGAGAAGTGAACCGCATTATTTATTTTTTGTCGTTCTCGAAACAATTTTTTGCACTTCAGATTTTGAGAGTAGTGAACCGCAAGACTACCAAAAGTGAACGGCGACACTACCCAAAAGTGATCCGCATGAGTTTTTGTTGTCCTTTAAAAAATCATTGAACGAGAGTGGACCGCAGAAACTATTTTAAGTGCGTTTTTTTTTTTCAAATGGAGTCTACTGCAGAGTCATCCATAGTGGACTTCTTTAAAACTAGAGTGATGTGCATTTCCTTTTTTATAAAGGAGGAAATGAGGGGACTACATTAAGCAAAATTATAGTGTCCTCAATGCTCTCCGAGGGGACTGCATTAAATTAAATTTTTGCTTTTTTATACAACATGTGGCAATATAGTGAACTTCTCACACAGAGTGTGTTTTACATGGGCAAAGAAGTGAACCCCATGGTCGAGAAAAATGTACCGCAACACTAGTAGTAAACTGCACTATTATTTGCTGCTCCCTAATTTTGTATTTCCACTTCTTCATTTGACGGTCTGAACTCCGATGATAAGTGAAATTAATGAACCACACTTTTTTCTTCTACAATAACATAGTAAACTTCACGAACAACAATTCTCCAGGCTTTTTTCCTTTTACGTCTTTTAACAATGAGAAACAAAATTAATGAAGTGAACGGCCGGCGAGCCACTAGGAATGGACCGCATTAGACATTTTTTTCAATTTTCTTTTTTCACTGGACCCCTAGTGTTTCATGGAGTGCACTCCTTTTTCTTTCCCGACAAATATAAGAATCTCTACGGAGAATACATAGACCAAAGAACTGCACGGGCCAGTGGGGTGAACTATACGGAAATCAAGATATTTTTACAATTAGGTCCGTGGGAATTTAGCAGGATCACCCTCCAAATGATAAGTGAAATTACAATGTAACCCTGCAATTTTGTTATTCCTCCACCAAAACTTCAAGTGGGCACCAGCTGTACTCCATGCCGACTAGAATCTCGCCTGCCGCCACACTACGAGGTTACAACTTGATCTCTGTAAATTAGAGCACACTTAGCATTCAGAAACAAGATATACATGTAGATACTAAACCTTTCTTTCTCTTTTCGATAATATTTTCGTCTCCTACAAAAAAATAGCAAACTGAACCTCTAAACAGGAATAGCAAACTGTTGAACCGCAAGAACAGGAATAGCAAACTGCGGTTTGTTGGATTTTTTCCTCCCAAAAATCAGAAGTGAACTGCAACAACAAGCTCACCTCACGCATGTTTTGCTGGTAGCAAAGTAAGAGGCTCGAGGGGAGGGACATGCAAAGGGAGATGTGGTGGTTCTCTGGCCCCGACCCCCATCGCCGTGCCGTGGGCGTACACTAGCTGCCTCGCCGCCACAACCGTACTGCACACACGTGCATGCCGGACTGCATGGCCGTGCTACCCCACCGTGGATCCATGGCAGAGCTACGTCGCCGGCGGCTGACCGGCAAGCAGACGAAGCAGGTGGAGAAGGGGGGTCAGCCAGTTCGAAGGTAGAGGAGGTTGGAGGCCGCGAATGTTGGCGGAGGAGCTGCTCCTTTCCCGTCTCCAGCAGACTGGAGGAGCAAGGCGCGGCGAGTCCCGGCGCGGCCCCCACGCCTGGGGTGCTGCTGGTGGCGACACTGCACGCCATCATTGGCCGTATTGCAAGTCGTCGTTGGCCGCACTGCACGCCGTCATTGGCCAAGTCGATGCCTGTATATAGAAGAGAAGAAACACCTGTTACTGTTGCACCAAACACCAAAAACACTATATATATTGACTCGTTGTATACTACTCGTACTTGCATATACATTGAGGATTTCAGAGGATTAAAAAATGAATCAATGTGAAGCACCAAGCATCTAATTCGAATTCCAGAGAGATAGCACCAAATTGGCTAACTAAGAGCTTGAAATGCTATATGTAGCCTCTCTACAGGAAGTGAGGTGAAATTGGGGGAAAGAAATTACCTGTGAGAATGGAGAGGATCATGCCGTGGTTGGGCTAGACCACGCACACACGAACTGCACGCCGGCGACGCGTGGACTGTAAACCGCTCCTCCTTCATTTGGCCGACAGGAGGCAGCCAACGCTGACGAGTAGTAGTTGAGCTAGCTGGAGAATATAGTGAACTGCAGATACACGGAGGGATGATTATCACACACATGCCAATATGAGCATAGTGACCTGCACACAAGACGAGCCTCAACACTTTGTTTTTGAAAAGAGAGAAAAGGAAGTGAACTACTTGCCGCGCCTCTTCACACCATGATCACACGCACGCTCGCCCAAATTGCAGCTGCACTCTGTGATGATGAATTTCCATCCGCACGCAAAAAACGCCCAATTGTGCAAGCCCGCGAGCACTGAACCACATCATGAGTGCCTCCGAGCTGCACTGCCATGGTCGCCGAGCCGCACAATTTTTTGTTTCACGAAGCGCGATGGGGCTTGGCGAGGAGCACCTCAATATTTTATTTCAGAAGTGAAAAGAGCGAACTAGAACAACGGAAGTGCCTCACGTACGATGAAAGCTGGTCCGATTTGGTACGATAGTGTAATCCACCGTGAACTCACCTTGAGCCAGCATTGATCAATGGTGGCCATACTACTTCGTAAAGAAATCGTAGATATTCTGTCGTACGTGTAGCAATGCTCCTAGAACAAGAGCATCGCCGCTAAGTGCACTGCACGCGCGCCCGCCAGAGGACAGCGACGCACACCGAATCGAAATGCAGGACACGGCCTGAGAGATGAGGGAAGAGATGCACCAGGGGCCGAGGGGCATCCACGGCGAGCGCAGGTGAACACTTGGCCGCCGGGGTGCCACAGGGTCGTCGACGGGGGAACACTGGTCGAGCGTGGGCCACAGGCTCCCGCTCCTTCGAGGTGGAGTGCAGAGTGGAGGTCGCCGGAGAGGACCGCGGGCTGGCCGGGATCTGGAGTAGAAGGCCGGCCTGCTGGCACGGGATCCATGGGTCCGTGGCGGGGTCACCGGATCCAGCAGTGTGGGTCGGGGCGGCGCGCCGTGGAGGCACCTGCGCCGCCTCAGTGCGGGAGCGGGGCGCCGGTGATGTGGCGGTGGTGGCGGAAGGAGGAGGGGATGCCGGAGGTGGAGGTGCTACTCGATTTGGAGATGGGGAGAAGGTGGGGGGAGGGTGGAGATGCGGCGGATGGGGGTGGGGCAGCGCTCGGGCGGCGAGGGCGTGGCGGCTCGGATCCATCGGCGGGAGTCCACACCCGGCGCTGGCAGCTCTGGAACACGGTGTCCGGAAGCTGTGGGCGGCGAGCGGCGCCAGGGCAGGAATCGGTGTCAGTGGGGCAGAGGTGGTTGTGGGCGGCACTCTAGTAGGTGGTGGCCGAGCGGCGCGGTGGGTGCAGGACGGCGTCGGGGAGGACGCCGCGCGGCCGGTGTGATGAAGGTGGCGCCGGTGGTGAAGTAGTGGGGCGGGGCTCCTTGGAGGAAGGTGGAGGAGGGCGGGGGCTCCGCCCATCCCATCAGCGCGGCGCATGAGGAGGCTGGCGGGGCGCTGCGCGGGATGGAGGCTGGGCGGTGGATCGTGGATTCGTGGGGTTGTGGGGGTCGTGGGCAGGGAAGAAGATGGGTGGAGCGGGGTTTGACTAGTGGAACAGGTGGGGTAGGCGTGCAGCTCAGTCCGCCATTTTCAGGTTGTTTTTTCTGTTGTGGGATGCGGCGCCGCAGAATAAGCTCGGTGTTATAAGAATAAGAGTCTTAAGGTGTTATCAGAATAGACTCATCCTATATATACTATTATAGAAGAGAAAACATAGATTCAGTTTTGCATTCTTATAGAAAAATAGAACTCAGCTGTGCGTCGTTTTGAAAAAACAAACATAACTTGGGCTTCTGATGTTATAGAGAAGCTAGGTTGCGAGGCCCAGAGGCCGCTTGATACTTGCTGGATCCAAAAAACGTTGAAACATGTCATGGGCTGCCCATGTTAAACAACAAAACCTAGGCCATGGACCTGGTGGGCCCGGGACTGTCAGCCTCTCGACGAACAGTTGTCTCCCGATTTCTCTTGTTTTGCTGACCATGTTGGGAATGACACACGATGGCGCCGCGGCGAGAGCACCAAGGCAGAGGACGACATCGAGACCTTAGACTGAACGAACCAGAACGGGGGAAGACGCATGCGGAGGGGAGTACGAGGGTTGACTTGTTCGGGTGCAGGGTGGGCCGATAGAGCTGCCGCTGCCGAACAATGTATGGGAGTAGAGGGATGGCCTGGCCAATGCCATAGGCTATGATGGCCAGCCGCTGTATAGAAAGAGGACGAAAGATTGAACAAAATAAAGAAATACAAATGGATAGGTGGTTGGTCCCATATGTCTGTGTACGAGACCTGTTGGGTCCACCTGAAAAGGGGAATATGTTGGGAGGAAGGAGATTCAAAGCACGGCGGCCAAGTGAACTAGTTACATGCATAAGCAAATAGCCACTAAAAAAAGAAAACATGTTAATGGGTTCTTGAAGATATATTTCGGACAAAACAGATAATTACGACACATATGCTAATGCGTGAAACACTCAGATGATAAAGGTGCTTAAACAGATAAAGTACAACATCTAGACCTTCCTGGCATGCTTGATCATGATGCTGCGGCTGTCCATGTACTCGTCGGTTACGGGAAACAGACACACCCTTATGTCCAATATCCGCCTGTACATGTCGTAGCATGCGTATGCGTCCTTGGCCATGTAGGTTATGTAGGCTAGATTCAGAGGTACCTCCCACGTGTTCAGGTCCTTGGTATCGTTGTCTTCTTTCATGTTGGCGTAGCAGGGGTCGATGATGGTCTCGGTGAGGTCAACCACGGAGTCCTTCTCCTGCCCCTTGCTGATGATCCTGTATTGCTTCTGGATGTCGACAAGCTTGTTGCACCAGATGGCCGAATCGTCGCGTTCTTCCTTCTCTCCACCGTAGCGAAGGTGCAGTCTGCGCTGCCGATGAAACAGGCGAATACTCCAGAACCTCCGATGGCTCTACAGCAGTGGTAGACGAGAACCTCGTACCGCATGCATACCTGGGTGACGGTGATCCGCTGGTCCCTATCAGGAGACGAATGGATGGGCACAAGGTCTAGTCCTGCAACCTTGTGCTTTCTTGTCCTATAGGTACTGCTTGAACTCGGCGAGGCAGAGCTTCACCGAGTCCGGATCGTTGGTGTACATCACATTCAACTTGGTGCAGCCATGGGACTTAACGGCGAACTCAAAGGTGAACTCCTTGCTGAAGTACATATCCAGCAGGCTCACCCCTCGGATCGCCATTGGAGTCTCTTCAAGTGAATGAGTGGATAGGCGGCGGTAGCAGTTCGTTTTTCAGCTCTTGTGGAACTGGATTCAACAGTAAACTGTGTGTACAGGCGACAACAGTTACTACCCCTCCTTCGCCCGCTGCACGCACGGCAAAACATGCACCCTCAGCGCATTCAAACACCTCCATTAAGAAACCTATTCCGGCCACACGTCAGTTCACGAGCGGGTTTGTATTGGTACTGTAATAACAAGTGTTAGTGGTCACTTTACTTAAATTTAATTAGCTTTAATAGAAATTTATTCTTAAAACAAGCAATGCATTGGCTCGTTCTATCAGTGCCATAGGATCAACATGCACAACAATTAGAATTATTATTCTTAGGACGCACACGTTCAGCACATTTGTCGCACTTTCACACAAATAATACTACCAAGTTTGAACTGTTTGTTATGGTTGTTGTCCTCTGCATCATCATGCTGTGTTTCCCAGCTTGCAAGATTCAGAACCAACAAATAAGATTGAAATAATAAGTACAACAAAGATGCCTACACATCTCATTGATTCCCAGCTTGCAAGATTCAAAACCAACAAATAAGATTCAAATAATAAGTACAACAAACATGCCTACACATCTCATTGATTCCCAGCTTGCAAGATTCAGAACCAACCTATTAGAGCCTTTTGATAAATTGAATATCGGGATTAAATCCATCTTGGCTAGCCGTGTCATACAACCCAAGTGAAGGAAATATGCCCTAGATGCAATAATAAAGTTATTATTTATTTCCTTATATCATGATAAATGTTTATTATTCATGCTAGAATTGTATTAACCGGAAACTTGATACATGTGTGAATACATAGACAAACAGAGTGTCACTAGTATGCCTCTACTTGACTAGCTCGTTGATCAAAGATGGTTATGTTTCCTAGCCATAGACATGAGTTGTCATTTGATTAACGGGATCACATCATTAGGAGAATGATGTGATTGACTTGACCCATTCCGTTAGCTTAGCACTCGATCGTTTAGTATGTTGCTATTGCTTTCTGCATGACTTATACATGTTCCTATGACTATGAGATTATGCAACTCCCATTTACCGGAGGAACACTTTGTGTGCTACCAAACGTCACAACGTAACTGGGTGATTATAAAGGTATTCTACAGGTGTCTCCAAAGGTACTTGTTGGGTTGGCGTATTTCGAGATTAGGATTTGTCACTCCGATTGTCGGAGAGGTATCTCTGGGCCCAACTCAGTAATACACATCACTATAAGCCTTGCAAGCATTGTGACTAATGAGTTAGTTGCGGGATGATGTATTACGGAACGAGTAAAGAGACTTGCCGATAACGAGATTGAACTAGGTATCGAGATACCGACGATCGAATCTCGGGCAAGTAATATACCGATGACAAAGGGAACAACGTATGTTGTTATGCGGTCTGACCGATAAAGATCTTCGTAGAATATGTGGGAACCAATATGAGCATCCAGGTTCCGCTATTGGTTATTGACCGGAGAGGTGTCTAGGTCATGTCTACATAGTTCTCGAACCCGTAGGGTCCGCACGCTTAACGTTACGATGACAGTTATATTATGAATTTATATGTTTTGATGTACCGAAGGAGTTCGGAGTCCCGGATGAGATCGGGGACATGACGAGGAGTCTCGAAATGGCCGAGACGTAAAGATCGATATATTGGATGACTATATTCGGACTTCGGAAAGGTTCCGAGTGATTCGGGTATTTTTCGGAGTATCGGAGAGTTACGGGAATTCGTATTGGGCCTTAATGGGCCATACGGGAAAGGAGAGAAAGGCCCCAAAGGGTGGCCGCACCGCTCCCCATGGACTAGTCCGAATTGGACTAGGGAGGGGGGCGCCCCCTTCCTTCTTTCTCCTTCTCCCTTCCCTTTTCCTACTCCAACAAGGAAAGGAGGAGTCCTACTCCCGGTGGGAGTAGGACTCCCCCCTTGGCACGCCCTCCTCCTTGGCCGGCGGCCTACCCCTTGCTCCTTTATATACGGGGGCAGGGGGCACCCCATAGACACAACAATTGATCAACGATCTTTTAGCCGTGTGCGGTGCCTCCCTCCACCATATTACACCTCGATAATATCGTAGCGGTGCTTAGGCGAAGCCCTGCGTCGGTAGAACATCATCATCGTCACCACGCCGTCGTGCTGACGAAACTCTCCCTCAACACTCGGCTGGATCGGAGTTCGAGGGACGTCATCGAGCTGAACATGTGCTGAACTCGGAGGTGTCGTGCGTTCGATACTTGATCGGTCGGATCGTGAAGACATACGACTACATCAACCGCGTTGTGTTAACGCTTCCGCTTTCGGTCTACGAGGGTACATGGACAACACTCTCCCCTCTCGTTGCTATGCATCACCATGATCTTGCGTGTTCGTAGGAATTTTTTTGAAATTACTACGTTCCCCAACAGTGGCATCCGAGCCTGGTTTTATGCGTTGATGTTATGCACGAGTAGAACACAAGTGAGTTGTGGGCGATATAAGTCATACTGCTTACCAGCATGTCATACTTTGGTTCAGCGGTATTGTGAGATGAAGCGGCCCGGACCGACATTACGCGTACGCTTATGCAAGACTGGTTTCACCGTTGCGAGCACTCGTTGCTTAAAGGTGACTGGCGGGTGTCTGTCTCTCTCACTTTAGTTGAACCGAGTGTGGCTACGCCCGGTCCTTGCGAAGGTTAAAACAGCACCAACTTGACAAACTATCGTTGTGGTTTTGATGCGTAGGTAAGAACGGTTCTTTCTAAGCCCGTAGCAGCCATGTAAAACTTGCAACAACAAAGTAGAGGACGTCTAACTTGTTTTTGCAGGGCATGTTGTGATGTGATATGGTCAAAACATGATGCTATATTTTATTGTATGAGATGATCAAGTTTTGTAACCGAGTTATCGGCAACTGGCAGGAGCCATATGGTTGTCGCTTTATTGTATGAAATGCAATCGCCATGTAATTGTTTTACTTTATCACTAAGCGGCAGCGATAGTCGTAAAAGCAATAGTTGGCGAGACGACAACGATGCTACGATGGAGATCAAGGTGTCGCGCCGGTGACGATGGTGATCATGACGGTGCTTCGGAGATGGAGATCACAAGCACAAGATGATGATGGCCATATCATATCACTTATATTGATTGCATGTGATGTTTATCTTTTATGCATCTTATCTTGCTTTGATTGACGGTAGCATTATAAGATGATCTCTCACTAAAATTTCAAGATAAAAGTGTTCTCCCTGAGTATGCACCGTTGCGAAAGTTCTTCGTGCTGAGACACCACGTGATGATCGGGTGTGATAGGCTCTACGTTCAAATACAACGGGTGCAAAACAGTTGCACACGCGGAATACTCAGGTTAAACTTGACGAGCCTAGCATATGCAGATATGGCCTCGGAACACGGAGACCGAAAGGTCGAGCGTGAATCATATAGTAGATATGATCAACATAGTGATGTTCACCATTGAAACTACTCCATCTCACGTGATGATCGGACATGGTTTAGTTGATATGGATCACGTGATCACTTAGAGGATTAGAGGGATGTCTATCTAAGTGGGAGTTCTTAAGTAATATGATTAATTGAACTTAAATTTATCATGAACTTAGTCCTGATAGTGTTTTGCAAATTATGTTGTAGATCAATAGCTCGCGTTGTTGCTTCCCTATGTTTATTTTGATATGTTCCTAGAGAAAAATTATGTTGAAAGATGTTAGTAGCAATGATGCGGATTGGATCCGTGATCTGAGGATTATCCTCATTGCTGCACAGAAGAATTATGTCCTTGATGCACCGCTAGGTGACAGACCTATTACAGGAGCAGATGCAGACGTTATGAACGTTTGGCTAGCTCAATATGATGACTACTTGATAGTTTAGTGCACCATGCTTAACGGCTTAGAATCGGGACTTCAAAGACGTTTGAACGTCATGGACCATATGAGATGTTCCAGGAGTTGAAGTTAATATTTCAAGAAAATACCCGAGTTGAGAGATATAAAGTCTCCAACAAGTTCTATAGCTAAAAGATGGAGGAGAATAGCTCAAGCAGTGAGCATGTGCTCAGATTGTCTGGGTACTACAATCGCTTGAATCAAGTGGGAGTTAATCTTCGAGATAAAATAGTGATTGACAGAATTCTCTAGTCACCATCACCAAGTTAGTAGAACTTCGTGATGAGCTATAGTATGCAAGGGATGACGAAAGTAATTCCCGAGCTCTTCGTGATGCTGAAATCGACGAAGGTAGAAATCAAGAAAAACATCAAGTGTTGATGGTTGACGAGACCACTAATTTCAAGAAAAGGGCAAAGGGAATAAGGGGAACTTCAAGAAGAACGGCAAGCAAGTTGCTGCTCAAGTGAAGAAGCCTAAGTCTGGTCCTAAGCCTGAGACTAAGTGCTTCTACTGCAAAGGGACTGGTCACTGGAAGCGGAACTACCCCAACTATTTGGTGGATAAGAAAGATGGCAAAGTGAACAAAGGTATATTGGATATACATGTTATTGATGTGTACTTTACTAGTGTTTATAGCAACCCCTCGGTATTTGATATTGGTTCAGTTGCTAAGAGTAGTAACTCGAAACGGGAGTTGCAGAATAAACAAATACTAGTAAAAGGCGAGGTGACGATGTGTGTTGGAAGTAGTTCCAAGACTGATCATCATCGCACACTCCCTATACTTTCGGGATTAGTGTTAAAACTAAATAAGTGTTATTTGGTGTTTGCGTTGAGCATGAATATGATTTGATCATGTTTGTTGCAATACGGTTATTCATTTAAATTAGAGAATAATTGTTGTTTTGTTTACATGAATAAAACCTTCTATGGTCATACAACCAATAAAATGGTTTGTTGGATCTCGATCGTAGTGATACACATATTCATAATAATGAAGCCAAAAGATGCAAAGTTAATAATGATAGTGCAACTTATTTGTGGCACTACCGTCTAGGTCATATTGGTGTAAAGCGCATGAAGAAACTCCATACTGATGGGATTTTGGAATCACTTGATTATGAATCACTTGATGCTTGCGAACCATGCCTCATGGGCAAGATGACTAAAAAGCCGTTCTCCGGAACTATGGAGAGAGCAACAGATTTGTTGGAAATCATACATACAGATGTATGTGGTCCAATGAATATTGAGGCTCGTGGCGGATATCGTTATTTTCTCACCTTCACAGATGATTTGAGCAGATATGGGTATATCTACTTAATGAAACATAAGTCTGAAATATTTGAAAAATTCAAAGAATTTCAGAGTGAAGTTGAAAATCATCATAACAAGAAAATTAAATTTCTACGATCTGATCGTGGAGGAGAACATTTGAGTTATGAGTTTGGTCTTCATTTGAAACAATGCAGAATAGTTTCGCAACTCACGCCACCCGGAACACCACAGCGTAATGGTGTGTCCGAACGTCATAATCGTACTTTACTAGATATGGTGCGATCTATGATGTCTCTTATTGATTTACCGCTATCGTTTTGGGGTTATGCTTTAGAGACGGCTGCATTCACTCTAAATAGGGCACCATCAAAATCCGTTGAAACGACACCTTATGAACTATGGTTTGGCAAGAAACCAAAGTTGTCGTATCTTAAAGTTTGGGGTTGCGATGCTTATGTGAAGAAACTTCAACCTGATAAGCTCGAACCTAAATCGGAGAAATGTGTCTTCATAGGATACCCAAAAGAGACTGTTGGGTACACCTTCTATCACAGATCTGAAGGCAAGACATTCGTTGCTAAGAATGGATCCTTTCTAGAGAAGGAGTTTCTCTCGAAAGAAGTGAGTGGGAGGAAAGTAGAACTTGATGAGGTAACTGTACCTGCTCCCTTATTGGAAAGTAGATCATCACAGAAATCAGTTTCTGCGACACCTACACCAATTAGTGAGGAAGTTAATGATGATGATCATGAAACTTCAGATCAAGTTGTTACTGAACCTCGTAGGTCAACCAGAGTAAGATCCGCACCAGAGTGGTACGGTAATCCTGTTCTGGAAGTTATGTTACTAGACCATGACGAACCTACGAACTATGAAGAAGCGATGGTGAGCCCAGATTCCGCAAAATGGCTTGAGGCCATGAAATCTGAGATGGGATCCATTTATGAGAACAAAGTATGGACTTTGATTGACTTGCCCAATGATCGGCGAGCCATAAAAATAAATGGATCTTCAAGAGGAAGACGGACGCTGATAGTAGTATTACTATCTACAAAGCTAGACTTGTCGGAAAAAGGTTTTTGACAAAGTTCAAAGTGTTGAATACGATGAGATTTTCTCACTCGCAGCGATGCTTAAGTCTGTCCGAATCATGTTAGCACTTGCCGCATTTTATGAAATCTGGCAAATGGATAAACAAAACTACATTCCTTAATGGATTCATTAAAGAAGAGTTGTATATGATGCAACCAGAAGGTTTTGTCAATCCTAAAGGTGCTAAACAAAATATGCAAACCCCAGCGATCCATCTATGGACTGGTACAAGCACCTTGGAGATGGAATATACGCTTTGATAAGTTGATCAAAGGATATAGTTTTATACAGACTTGCGGTGAAGCCTGTATTTACAAGAAAGTGAGTGGGAGCACTACAACATTTCTGATAAGTATATGTGAATGACATATTGTTGATCGGAAATAATGTAGAATTATTCTGCAAAGCATAAAGGAGTGTTTGAAAGGAGTTTTTCAAAGAAAGACCTCGGTGAAGCTGCTTACATATTGAGCATCAAGATCTATAGAGATAGATCAAGATGCTTGATAAGTTTTTTTCAATGAGTACATACCTTCACAAGATTTTGAAGTGGTTCAAAATGGAACAGTCAAAGAAAGAGTTTCTTGCCTGTGTTACAAGGTGTGAAATTGAGTAAGACTCATAGCCCGACCACGGCAGAAGATAGAAAAAGAATGAAAGTCATTCCCTATGCCTCAGCCATAGGTTCTATAAAGTATGCCATGTTGTGTACCAGATCTATTGTATACCCTACACTGATTTTTGCAAGGGAGTACAATAGTGATCTAGGAGTAGATCACTGGACAGCGGTCAAAATTATCCTTAGTGGAATAAGGATATGTTTCTCGATTATGAAAGTGACAAAAGGTTCGTCATAAAGGGTTACGTCGATGCAAGTTTTGACACTAATCTAGATGACTCTAAGTCTCGGTCTAGATACATATTGAAAGTGGGAGCAATTAGCTAGAGTAGCTCCGTGCAGAGCATTGTAGACATAGAAATTTGCAAAATACTTACGGATCTGAATGTGACAGACCCGTTGACTAAAATTATCTCACAAGCAAAACATGATCACACCTTAGTACTCTTTGAGTGTTAATCACATAGCGATGTGAACAAGATTACTGACTCTAGTAAACCCTTTGGGTGATGGTCACATGACGATGTGAACTATGGGTGTTAATCACATGGTGATGTGAACTATTGATGTTAAATCACATGGCGATGTGAACTAGATTATTGACTCTAGTGCAAGTGGGAGACTGAAGGAAATATGCCCTAGAGGCAATAATAAAGTTATTATTTATTTCCTTATATCATGATAAATGTTTATTATTCATGCTAGAATTGTATTAACCGGAAACTTGATACATGTGTGAATACATAGATAAACAGAGTGTCAGTAGTATGCCTCTACTTGAGTAGCTCGTTGATCAAAGATGGTTATGTTTCCTAGCCATAGACATGAGTTGTCATTTGATTAACGGGATCACATCATTAGGAGAATGATGTGATTGACTTGACCCATTCCGTTAGCTTAGCACTCGATCGTTTAGTATGTTGCTATTGCTTTCTTCATGACTTATACATGTTCCTATGACTATGAGATTATGCAACTCCCGTTTACCGGAGGAACACTTTGTGTGCTACCAAACGTCACAACGTAACTGGGTGATTATAAAGGTGCTCTACAGGTGTCTCCAAAGGTACTTGTTGGGTTGGCGTATTTCGAGATTAGGATTTGTCACTCCAATTGTCGGAGAGGTATCTCTGGGCCCAACTCAGTAATACACATCACTATAAGCCTTGCAAGCATTGTGACTAATGAGTTAGTTGCGGGATGATGTATTACGGAACGAGTAAAGAGACTTGCCGGTAACGATATTGAACTAGGTATCGAGATACCGACGATCGAATCTCGGGCAAGTAACATACCGATGACAAAGGGAACAACGTATGTGGTTATGCGGTCTGACCGATAAAGATCTTCGTAGAATATGTGGGAACCAATATGAGCATCTAGGTTCCGTTATTGGTTATTGACCGGAGAGGTGTCTAGGTCATGTCTACATAGTTCTCGAACCCGTAGGGTCCGCACGCTTAACGTTACGATGACAGTTATATTATGAGTTTATATGTTTTGATGTACCGAAGGAGTTCGGAGTCCCGGATGAGATCGGGGACATGACGAGGAGTCTCGAAATGGCCGAGACATAAAGATCGATATATTGGACGACTATATTCGGACTTCGGAAAGGTTCCGAGTGATTCGGGTATTTTTCGGAGTACCGGAGAGTTACGGGAATTCGTATTGGGCCTTAATGGGCCATACGGGAAAGGAGAGAAAGGCCCCAAAGGGTGGCCGCACCCCTCCCCATGGACTAGTCCGAATTGGACTAGGGAGGGGGGGCGCCCCCTTGCTTCTTTCTCCTTCTCCCTTCCCTTTTCCTACTCCAACAAGGAAAGGAGGAGTCCTACTCCCGGTGGGAGTAGGACTCCCCCCTTGGCACGCCCTCCTCCTTGGCCGGCGGCCTACCCCTTGCTCCTTTATATACGGGGGCAGGGGGGCACCCCATAGACACAACAATTGATCAACGATCTTTTAGCCGTGTGCGGTGCCCCCCTCCATCATATTACACCTCGATAATATCGTAGCGGTGCTTAGGCGAAGCCCTGCGTCGGTAGAACATCATCATCGTCACCACGCCGTCGTGCTGATGAAACTCTCCCTCAACACTCGGCTGGATCGGAGTTCGAGGGACGTCATCGAGCTGAACGTGTGCTGAACTCAGAGGTGCCGTGCGTTCGGTACTTGATCGGTCGGATCGTGAAGACGTACGACTACATCAACCGGGTTGTGTTAACGCTTCTGCTTTCGGTCTACGAGGGTACGTGGACAACACTCTCCCCTCTCGTTGCTATGCATCACCATGATCTTGCGTGTTGTAGGAATTTTTTTGAAATTACTATGTTCCCCAACACCAAGAACTTGGCGAATGATCTTGACCATCACAACATCTGTAGTTGAGTATTCCTGTTTGCACAACACAGATAATAAAGAGAATGATTACTATAATAGTGGCACTAGTGGAAGTCAACCTGCAGCTCCACTCGATGATTCAATTCATGCCACTTTTTCTGCAGTTCACCTAAAATGAAGAAAAGATTGCATCATTCAGCTAGCAAGAAGTACTTGTTCGCGTGAGCTGGCAGGTTCTTCTTTAGTAGTTGCACAAAAATTGAGCAACATTAAGGTTGGTTGTCCTGCTCATGTAAGGTGCAACTATAATTTGCTTAACCTTTTGTGCAGTTCCACTAAAATAAAGTGCCATTGTGGTGACAGTGACAGCTCATCTTGCAAAGGCTAATAAAATGTTGCATGAGATTACCAGCATAATTTGATGGAGATTTTGGAAACTCCAATTACCATTTTGTGCAGGTCCACCAAAATTGAGAGATGTTGCCCACGTGACATTTTATTTGAACTGCACAAGACACTCATTCCAAAAAAATTGTTTTGTGCAGTTTACCAAAAGGTCATAATAGCAACAAGGTGAAATGGATATCCCTATCTGCACAAAAAGATAGAAAGTAAACAGTTGCTGGTCAATAAGAATATACGAAACATGCACGAAATGAAAAGAAGCATCTTAATTATGTTCATGGCAATCACGCAAGGACAGTAGAAATTTTAAAACGTCAGCAAAGCTTCATGTTACCGGAAGCATTACGATCAACAATGACATTCGTCAAATATGAAATTACTTTAATGGTGGCATTGCTTGTTTACCAGATACAGTAAATCAACATCAGCTAAAGAGTTGGTTTAAGGGCATGGGACCGTGGGGACACCGGGTCACTCAGCAGCATAAAGAAGCAACTTACTTATCATAATGGGGAAAACAGCAGGAGTACCATTTGTAACATAGTTTAATTGCATAATATCACTGGAGGCATTAGATTAACAATAACACTGGTTAGACATGTCCTTAAGGTAACGGTGCGATTGCTTCATTTTACATGCGCCCTTACATTAACAACAGCAAAAAGTTGGTATAAGGACATGCGACAGTGGACGCATCAGCACAATGTACCTACAAGGAGGCATAAAGTGGTGATGCTGAGTTTGTTCATGCTCTGTGAGGGCAACAAATCTAATCCTGGAGACCTTTTACTATGTGAGGGCAGCAAATCTAATCCTGGAGAACTTTTACTATGTGAGGGCAGCAACTCTAATCCTGGAGACCTTTTACTATGTGAGGGCAGCAAATCTAATCCTAGAGACCTTTTACTATGTGAGGGCAGCAAATCTAATCCTGGAGACCTTTTACTATGTGAGGGCAGCAAATCTAATCCTGGAGACCTTTTACTATGTGAGGGCAGAAAATCTAATATTGGAGACCTTTTACTATGTGAGGGAAGCAAATCTAATCCTGGACATACTCTGTTGACTTGTCCACCAGCCGCCACTTTCTATCCTATTTTCGACCAATAATAGACATGTTCCTTAGCCAGTTTGTACTGCGTTTTCCCATTATTTCCCTTTTCAACCAAGAGACCGGTTGGGTATATGGTCTCTACTACTTTCCCCCTGTTATTTCCTCTTTGAATCAAGTCCTAGATTCACGCTACGACTTCCCCCCTTTCTTTGTTGTTTGAACCAAGTCCTAGATTCGAATGCATGAAGTAGTTTTACCTCTAATAATACTAAAAATTTAGGTTGGAAGAGCTGATGGAAGTAGAAAAATATGCACATGCAGACACGTGGGGAGCTGGGGCAGTAGAGCAAGGCCGCTTTCGAAGAACTTATACCTGAGGGTCGTCGGGATGTCGGCGGCGGCAGGTCAGATCTGCATACAATACGACAGGGAGGAAGAAGGGTCAGAGGACATCCCGAGCCGGCGCTGTGTCGGAGAGAACGACACGGGCAGAGGATCGGGCCCCGCCGGCAGCTGTGGGTTTCCTCCCTCGCCGGCGATGACCGCGTGAACGATGCACCTTAGTCCTCTACACACACCGGCCGAAGGGATCCGGACGGATCTGTGACCTGCGGTGAGCAGAGAGAAAATGTCGCTACCGCTGTCTTGTTTAGATCTGGAGAGGATGAGAGAATGAGGAGAGCAACCCTAGTAAAGCAAGCGCTCATGCCCCTGCGTACATATATAGTGGAGTGATTATCTTTTTCTCTCTACAACAAGCGTTTCAATTTGTGTATGTGGCACTAAAGAAAAGAAACTCTCTATTTAAGGTGACTAGCTGTACAACTCGTACTTACTAGTAGTAGTATTGTTCACTTGTGCTCCCCGGCCCTCCATTCATTGAACAACCCCACGTAGTACTACTATTTATATAGAACGAACAAGCTCGAACTATTTTCGCGTAGTTAAAAGTTGAGGGCGGGGTTTTTCCCGGGCAGTACACGCGGCAGTTTTCGCGTAGGCGGTTTGACAAAGAGGCGAGGAGGGTGAGGGAGTAGCGGATTCAACTTACTGATGGAAAGGTCGGGCTATGCGATTTGACGGCACGTTACTGCTGGAATGACTTGTGATATGACTACTCCTATAGTCATGAATTACTAGCGCTACGACCGGGGTGATGCCCCCCTTCCGTTCCGCACTCTAATCTGGTGCATGACACGTCGACCCGGATGCTGGCTCTCCCAGATGTCGGTGAAGTACGTAGTAAGAAGGAGCAAAGAATCATGCAGTATATATAGTGTATATACTAGTACTACTACTCACGTCGGAGGAGTGCGAACCATGGTAGCCCAGTGAACTAGCAGTGCGAGCCACGGCAGCCCAGTGAACCAGCAGTAGAAAACAATGTGGTGATATGGCCATAAAAAACAATGTGCTACGGTCCAGACTGTAGCATGTAAAGTACTACTCCTCTTTGTTTGGATCCCTGAGCTAGAGCTAGTTTGGGTTGAAATAGCCTCAAAGTATCCAAACAGGAGGGTTTAGTTTGAGCTAGTTTGCTCTAACCCAGCTAAAAAAATAGCCCAGTGGAGAGGTTCTAATTGGATTAGTTCTCCTCGGGCCCACTAAAAGAGAACTAAAAAAAATCTCCCCTGCCTGCACCAGATCGCTCCCTCCGCCCCCTCGCAAGACTCCTCTCTGTTCCCCATCGGGCCGCCCGCCCAAGCGTCGCTCACCCTCTCTCTCCTCCGGCCGCCCTCTCCCTCTAGCCTCCGAAGCTCGCCCCGCTCCCCCTTCACCGGTCGTTTTTCTCCCTCTGTCGTGCGCGGCGGCGGTGCATCTACCAGGGAGGTCGCGAGAGGGGTGAGTTTGTTCGTTCCTTCTCTGTCTCATAGCCATATCATTGATCTTGCTCGCTCTAGCACTAATTCTGATTTGGAAAAGTAGATCCTGATTAAACTTGGTATAGATTTGTGGTGCACGCATGGAATTGTTTGATGCTGCTTGAGGAGGTAATAAATCTTTCTAGAGGCCCAAAGATTCAGTCACCTTTCTAGGCATTTCAGTTTCAGGCTTGCATTATTTCTAGAGGCCCAAAGATTCAGTTCACCTTTCTAAGTATTTCAGTTTCAAGCTTGCATTATTTCTAGAGGCCCAAAGATTCGGTTCGCAGTCGTTGGCAAGCGGTCATGCTACCCATGCCGGTGTCGAACTCAACTCGCAAGCGCCGGCGTTGGAGGGGTTCCCCGGGCTTGGGCTCTACAGATCCTTCCTCCAGAGCGACGATGACGAGCTCTGCCCTGGGTGCGTGAGGGGCTCCGGGCTCCCTCCCTATCGTGAATGACTTCCGTGATGAGTTAGTGCATGCTTGATTGACGACTTGTATGTTTAAGTGGGATATCTCATTTGTATGGACAAAGTAAAATTTATCATGTTTTGCATGCTTGATTTGTAAAGATGGTTCGTTTATGTCAATTGTGAGAGGGAGAAGGCCACATAAGAGCCGGCCACACCAAATCCGGCAGGTAATAGGGTCCAAAGTAGTCAAATGATTGAGAAAGAGCATTTATTGTCAATCTAACCCTGCCATCCATACACCTCTTTGGTTAGAGTTAGTTCAGGGTTAGTTCAGCGTTAGAATCTAACTCTAACCTCTAACCGAGTTAGAGTTCTCCACGTCTCGGTTCATCGCCATCATACTTTCCCCATTCTTGTGTTTCAGTATCCTGCGAATCAAAGAGGCCCTTAGACTGGTTTAGGTCCGGTCATTTTTTACAAACGTGTTATGTCCAAAATTTAATGAACATGCTCCGGTTTCTACGAAAATAATCCGGTTTCGTGTAGTAATTCATTTATTTATTTATTCTTCTGCGGGGGGTTTGCATGTAATTCGTGAGGTCTGAAATGTAAAGTACCCCGGCATATGCTCCGAGTCATGCATGCACTACGACCCAGATGCTCTATGTCCCACATGTCGGGGAAAGGGAGCACATGGAAATAGCCTAGGAGTACATATAGGAGGATAAATGCGTGAAAAAATATGTACTGTGAAGCGTAGCTGCGGTTCGAAAAGGAGACCTAAAGTGATGACAGGTATAGGTCGCACGCACCCAACTAGTGGTACTAGACATACGACTACTTTTTCCCTAAAAAAGAGGTATGAGTGCTTAGTACTCCTATTCTATCAACACGAGTCCCATTTGACAACAACGTCCGTGCTACAACTAGCTCTTCTCCCTCGTTCCTCTCTTCTAATTCCAAACTCAGCCGATGCGCGGTGGGCGGGGTGTGGATTTGCCCATGGTCGGTTTGCTCAACTGCGGCCCCACCTCACAGTGAAAATGTTACGACTGGAATAAAAATGCCATATACTCCCTCTGTTCCTAAATATAAGTCTTTTTAGATATTTCAAATGGAATACAACATATGGATGTATGTAGACATATTTTAGAGTGTAGATTCACTCATTTTGCTCCGTATGTAGTCACTTGCTAGAATATCTAGAAAGACTTATATTTGAGAACGGAGGGAGTACTATACTAATAAAACATTAAGGCCACGAGGCGATGCAGTGCTGGTTACAGGAGGCAAGAAGAAAGATGCATCCATCAACGACGTCCACCTCCTCGACACAGGGCGCCGGCCCATCGAACGGCGGCTAAGTAGCGGCGGCTTTCGTGGTCAGGTCGACGTGCTTCTGAACAATGGCGTCCAAAGATTCCAGCCGCTGGAAGAAGGCTAACGTCTTTCTGTCCTCGCTGGCCTTGTAGTGGCCTATGTAGACGATTTCCTCATAGACATGGATGTGCAGGTCGACGGTTTCTTTCATGGCGAGGCGCTGAGCGGCGAGCGGGGCCTCCAGGTGCGCATTCTTCGTCGCGACCTCCGGCACCTGCAGGGCCACCAGGGCTTGAAAGAGTTCATCACCATGGAGGCCGACGAGGGTGGCAGGCAATGAGGAGCCTGGGCGCGCAGGCTGGAGCAGTACGGCAAGGCCGTTCGCGTGCTTCTTGACGGTGGTGAACTTGCGGATGGAGTGGACCATCATGTCGTCCATGCGAGAGGGGAAGCCGGCGTCGGCGAGGGCAAAGATGCCGGCGGTCGCCAGCACCATCTCGAAATGATGTGCGGTGCGGGGCCGCAGGCCGGCGTCTTGGATGATTTGGCATAGCCGATTGCCGCTCGCGTCCATCGCCTCCATAGGTGCTTGTGGCTTCTGGTCACTTGGTCTTGGATTGGAGTGAGCGGTGTTGCGCAGAGACTAGGAGTGGATGGATTGGAGTGGTGGAGCACCTTTATATGAGAGTCCAAACTCTGTTGCGTTCACATCATGCTGGCTCTATTCTGCTTCTCCAATTAATTCCCTCTACATGCTAATTGAGGATGCATCATTAACCGTTCAACGTCTCGAGAACCGCTACCCTCTCCCTCCTTGGCATTCAAGCCGTATCAATGTAAATGCGGGTTAAGAATAGACTAGTTACTACATTGTGCACCGCTACCGTGTGGGGGTGCGACGCGAACGGCACAGGCATGTTGTACTTGTTCCACTTTCTCGTTTTGAACTCGTGACTTGTAGTAACGCTCAGTTTTGAATATACTTTATAAGTTTGGTTGTTGCGCCAATATATACAGCACTCCCTCCATGTAGGTTGGGTCGTTGAAGTCAAAATTAGACACAAAACACGATGGTGACGGACCAGTCTACCTCCATCCTGGTTTATTGGTTCCCTTCGTAATCTATGCCAAATTTTGACCATAAATTTGACTAACAAAAGGTTCATGCATGTCACCAATATTATATCATTGGAAGCTATGTTCAAATACAAATCAAATGATATAATTTTTGTTGACATGCACTAACATTTTGTCAGTTAAATCTTTGGTCAAAATTTAGCACAAATTACAAAAGGGACTAATAAACTAGGACCTAGGTAGTAGTACACCAGGTCAAAGACAGTGATACTACAAATAATTAACGCCAAATAAGAGCAAGGGATCACACATGTCATTTACGACTGGAATGAAAATGCCATACACTAATAAAACATTAAGGCCACAAGGCGATGCAGTGCTGGTTACAGGAGGCAAGAAGAAAGATGCATCCATCAACGACGTCCACCTCCTCGACTCAGGGCACCGGCCCACCGAACAGCGGCTAAGTAGCAGCGGCTTTCATGGCTAGGTCGACGTGCTTCTGAACAATGGCGTCCAAAGATTCCATCCGCTGGAAGAAGGCCAACGTCTTTCTGTCCTCGATGGCCTTGTAGTGGCCTATGTAGATGATTTCCTCGTAGACGTGGATGTGCAGATCGACGGTTTCTTGCATGGCGAGGCACTGCGCGGCGAGCGCGGCCTCAAGGTGCACATTCTTCGTCGCGACCTCCGGCAGCTGCAGGCCACCAGTGCTTCAAAGAGTTCATCACCTTGGAGGCCGATGACGGTGGCAGGCAACAAGGAGCCTGGGCGCGCGGGCTGGAGCAGTACGGCAAGGTCGTCCGCGCACTTCTTGATGGCGGTGAACCTGCGGATGGAGTCGACCATCATCTGCGCATGCGAGAGGCAAAGCCGGCGTCAACGAGGGCTATGACGCCGGTGGTCGCCAGCACTGTCTGGAAACACTCCACGGTGCGGGGCCGCAGGTCGGCGTCTTGGATGACCTGGCACAGCCGACTGCCGCACATGTCCATTGACGCCATGTGTTCTTGTGGCTTCTGGTCATTTGGTCTTGGTCTTGGATTGGAGTGGGCAGTGTTGCGCAGAGACTAGGAGTAGATGGATTGGAGTGGTGTGGAACCTTTATATGATAGTCCAAACTGCGTTTCATTCACATGCTCCATTCTGCTTCTCCAATTACTTACTCCTACCTCTGCATGCTACTTGAATGTGGAGGCATCATTGACCATTCAACGTTTCGAGAACCGCTACCCTCTGTGTCGTTGGCATTCAAGCCGTATCTACGTAAATGCGTGCCAGGAGACGTTCCCGTCGACGACGAGGTGCCTATGGTGACTTTGTAAATTTCGAGATGATATGCCGGCTCAGTCTTTTGGAGGTGCTCATAGGGGTAGGGTGTGCATGTGTGCGTTCATAGGGGTGAGTGTATGCGCGTGTATATAAGCGCTTGTGTCTGTACTGTGTTAAAAAACGTAAATGCGTGTCAAAAAGAGACTAATCAGTACTAGTATACTCAATATTGTGCACCGTGACCAAGGCGGAGAGGAAAACGAGAGAACTATGTATTTATTTACGGTGTAGATTCTGTCGGCGTCCTGGGAACGGGGGTACCCAGACTTGCCTCCCTGCGGCCCAGGGCATGGCTCCACCAACGGCCTGGTACGGCCCATCTTCAGTAGCAACCACTCAAGGCCCTCGCGAGGGACCAAGCCTCGCGAGGCGGACGACACCAAGACCTCCTTAGGGGCGGCCTCGCTAGGCTGGCTCCCGAGGAGCGGAGATATCTATGCAAGGTGCACCTCGCGAGGTTCGCGTGACGTGAGCCATGACGATCGAAACTAGGCGGGCGCCAGCGGGCGCAGAGTACTCGTTTCCTCTTTGGTGCTAAAGGGGCAAGCGCAGGCGAGGAGTCCCGAGGCATCAGGCAAAGGTTTCCATATTGGTGCAATGAGACCAAGACTAGTAGGACGGCAGGGCAGAGGTCACCGCGGAGCCCACGGCAGTGTCACCACCAGAGCCTTTGGAAGGCGAAGACCACCTTTTGTCAGGATAGCTTGTACTAGTTGTCTCCCTTCAAAATTGGCCGTTGTGGGATCCCTTCCCGCCTAACATTTGGGAAGAGGACCGGGGCCCCTATAAATAGGACTAGCCACCACCGTAGTCAGGGATCGGCTCATCTGGGATCGGATCCACTCCACCAAGGCGATCCTCACACACACAAGCTCACCGATCTCAAGAACACCTCTCCTCAGGAGGATGTCATCCCTTGTACGGGTTCATCCTCAGCCTATAAGGCAATCCACCACACCACACTAGAGTAGGGTATTACACCACAACGGTGGCCCGAACCAGTACAAACTCTCGTGTCTCTTGTTCCTGGGGTTCGGTGAGCTAGGCCTTGAGATCGTTGCGAGAGCGAGCTAGGGAGAGAGAGATCTTCGTGCGCACCCCAGTGTTCGAACCTCAAGGGTTTGCCGGAACCCGTAATCCGACATTTGGCGCGCCAGGTAGGGGTGTGTTGAAGCCTTTCTTCTGTCGATCCACACTCCGCCGCTCCACCGTATCCATGGTTGATGCCCGCCGAGCCCGTGCTGAGCGCCGGACCGCCCTTGCCGCCCGCGTTGCTCAGACGGCGCCCGTTGGCGGTCCTCCCCGCCGTTCTCCACCGCCTGCTGCCAATGCTCCCACCGGCCCGGTCAGGAACGAGCAACAAGCTTCGTCATTGCACCCTTCTGTGCGGCGGGATGAACGCACCACCACCCCGTCGCTGACTCCGGCCGGCTCGTCGTCCCACACTCGTCGCGTGCCCACGGATGCGCAGGCCGCGCTGCTCATGGCACGCGAGCTCCTGCGCTACCACCCTGTCGACGACCTCTACGACGACTGGCTGGACTGCATCGCCGAGCTCGTCAGCGCCGCTGGGGGCTCTCCTGCACCATCCCTCTCGCTACCTCGACCACCTCCAGCGGCGGGTGACGTAGCCCACGGAGCGCCTCCACCACCCCCGCATCAAGACGCCGCCCTCGCACCAAGATGCGCGGTCCCGCGGCGTGACCCGCCACGCCGGGCGCCCGCGCACGAAGAAGGAAGCTGCCAAGAAGTCCCTCGGCCGCGAGAAAACGCTCCTGCGCTCCCAGCACCATTGCGTCAAGACCGCGCGTCGCCTACAGTGGCGGCGCGTGGATATCAGGATCAGGCTCCGCCTCCGCGACGGGCTCCGGGTGACCACAGCAGCTTGTCGTGCCTTCACTCCCAAACTGCGCAGCGTCGTTTGGCCCGGCAACTTCAAACCGGACCTGCCTCCCCGCTATGACGGCACCCCCGACCCCGCGGAGTTCCTGCAGCTCTATGAGCTGAGCATCGAGGCAGCCAACGGTGACGAAAAGGTTATGGCGAACTGGTTTCCCATTGCCCTCAAAGATGGCATGCGCTCGTGGCTTCTGAACTTGCCCGCGGGATCAATCTCCTCCTAGGGCGAGATGCGCGAGCGTTTTGTCGCCAACTTCCAGGGCACTCGCGACTGCCCGCCGGCCGCAGGCGACCTGCGGCACATCAAGCAGCAGCTAGGGGAAACTCTGCAGAAGTACATCCAGCGCTTCAACAGTGTTCGCCTCAAGATCCCCAAGGTGACAGACGAGGCCATCATCTCCGCGTTCACCGATGGCGTCCGCGGCGTCAAGATGAAGGAGGAGCTCGTCATCCACGAGGAACTATGCATGGCCCTGGAGATGTTCAACATGGCGACCAAGTGTGCAAGGGCTGAGGAAGGGCGCCTTTCCCTCCTCGAGCTCCCTGCTGCCGACTAGGAGGACAAGAAGGCCAAGATCAAGGATGTGAAGCGCAAGGGGGCTGCCTTGCTCGCTGCAGAGCCAGAGATGAAGCGCGGCCGCGACCACCCCGAGTCATCCAAGGCCAACCGCCCATTCTGCGCCTTCCACAACGTTCATAGCCACAACACCAGCGATTGTCAGGAGCTCAGGGCCATCCGCGATGGGATCTTCGGTCGATGCCCCGAGCGCAACGACCGAGGAGGAGGATGAAGTGGGGGACACTGGGGCGACCGCGGCCCCACCAGGAGTGGCGCGACCGACCTCATGAGGACCGCTGGCAAGACCAACCTCGCGAGGGTGCCTGGAGAGACCAGCCTCATGAGGACCACCCTCAGGGCAATGCTGGCCTTCCTCCACTGCCGCCACCACCGAGGAGGAATGACGACCATCATCAGGACGAGGGGGCTGGGGGCTTCCAAGAGCCTCGTGCCCTCGCCTGCATCTTGGGTGGTGCTCAAGCCCCAACCTCTCAGCGTATCTTCAAGCAGTTTGCTCGTGAGGTGAACGTGGCCCTTTCCAGGCTCGAAGCCATGCGCCCGCTCAGGTGGTCCAAGTGCGCCATCATCTTCAGCTCGTCAGATCAGCTCAAGTGCGCAGCAACCGTCGGCGCCCTCCCGATGCTTTGCTCACCCGTCATGAGCAACGTCCAAGTCACCAAGACCCTCATCGATGGCGGCGCAGGGCTCAACGTACTGTCCGTCGAGACATTCGACAGCCTCCAAGTGCCATACGACCAACTGCAGCCTACCAAGCCCTTCTCAGGAGTGACCGACGACTCCACTACCCCGATAGGGTAGGTCCGCCTCCCTGTCACATTCGGCCAGCATGACAACTACCGCACCGAGCTCATCGACTTCGGCGTCGCCCACATCCTCCTGCCGTACAACGCCATCCTTGGGTATGCAGCCTTGGCCAAGTTTATGGCAGTGACCCACCACGGCTACAACGTCCTCAAGATGCCAGGGAGCGGCGGCATCATCATGGTCCCCTGTGAAGAAAGAGATGTGGTGTGCTCCCTCGAGCGCGCTTACCAAGCTACAGCGGCCGAAGACCCCGACAATGAAGGCACCCTGTACCCTCCTGAGGCCATTCCCAAGAAGAATAAGCAGCTACTCCAGCTAGGGCCTCAGGAGAGCGGCGTTTCCAGCGGCACTACCTCAGGATCTGCGCCCGCAGCCGGGGCGCCTCCCTCCCTCACATAGGAAGGCGCTCCCGGCGCCCTCCTCAGGCTGGGCTCGGGGGCTCTCTTCTGGAGGGCCTCAGACCTAGCCAACATCACGAGGGAGGCGCTCGGGCACCATGTGGAGGCATGCTTGACCGCACGTTTCCCTCAAGAGGGCACCAGGCGTGGAGCGCCCAGTGCTCAGGAGTTCATCACCAAGGCGACCCAGGAGCTTCAAGAGGCAAGGACCATACACGACGATCGCCGCCCACCACCCGTCGTAGCCCCCCATCCTAGCGAGGACGGCGGGCTGCGCGTCTACGTCGACATTCCAGGGCTCAACAGGGCCGCGTCCTAGGGACGTTTCTGGCCTTCACGCGTTGGACAGTGCGAGGGTCCACCTCACAGCTATATTCGCATGCCATTCGGCTTGCCGAATGCGGCTGTCACCTTCCAGTGCCACCTGCGGAGCGTTCTGGCGGCTCAGGAGGCCAGGCATCACGCCGTCCTGACGGAGATGGCGATAGTTCTTCAGGAGCCACCTGGGCCTACGGAGCCTCCTGAGGCTCAGGACCCTGGCGGCTCATGAGGAGCAACTTCTTCGACACGCATCTTCAGCTACTCCAACATCACTCCAGCTACGTTATCAGGTGACTCTTTCCAGTTCATTCAGTTGGGGTCGCCCGTCGGGCAGCATTATCCCCAAGTCCCACGGGCCTGTCCCTGCGACGTGTATCCTTTTTGCATCTTTAGCTTACTCTGTTGGGAGCGCCCCTTGGGCTGCATCATCCCCAGGCCGCTCGGGTCCGTCCCAATGGCATGTATCGTTCTTGCATCTATCTGAACTAGCTTGCTCCCTCGCATGATTTGCCTTACGATTGTCGCCTGCCTGTCTGGTACTTCGATACCATGAATGGCGTGTGCCCTCGCAAGCCCACCCGCAACCGCCCTCACCACCGCGGAAGCCGCGCGCCGGTTGTCTTTCTTTAGGATTTTTTGCATGAGAAGGCTAGGCACGGCGTCTATGCCAGCGTCCTCCCTACAGCATCGATAAACCCAATGACTGAGCTCTGTCTGGCGGGTCGGCCCCGTTCACATCACCTCCTGGGGTCGTTGGTGTCTGGTCTCCTCATGTAATCACCTCAGGAGATTTATCCGGCACAGGTTGCCTAACCATCTCACAGAATCGCAACAACTATCAAGAATCAAGACCAGGCGCAACCCGCTTTGAGGTAGGGCCTCGTGAGTCCCGCGCTGGCTCACGAGTGCCCAGACACACCTCATCTAACCCTGCCGTGCAAGCCACGTGTCAGGGCGGGGTTGTACATGCCCCAGGGGCTCCACTCAGAGGGAGCCCTCACCCACGCACCAGTGGAAGCACCATGCTCTGCGCTGGCAGACGACACGATCAAGGAACGGCTATGCCCGTGCAAGTGCGGAAGTGCTATGCTCTGTGCTGGTGATAAACAACTGAGGGCGGCCCCACGGCCGCATCAACCTCAGGGAGCCACCTGGCTCGGTGTCCAGCCTCACCGCAACACTTTCCCCTCGAGAGAGTCGCGCGAGGGGGCTGGGCACGGGGGCTACGCTCAGGTCACGACTAGCATACGCCGCCCTGCCAGGTCCCTCGGACCTGGTCGTCGGGCACCCCTCCCGAGCGGGACCTCAGCGAGGACATGTATGAAGGTCTGTTTGAGCATCAAGGGGGACTCCTGAGCATCGCGACTCAGGAGCCTAATTAGCCATGTAGCCCCTCACCCCTTGGTCCCGTCCTGGTGATCCGGACGGTCCAACGGCGGCTGAGGTATGCGCGGGGTCGGGCCCTGCCGACATAGAACACTAAGGCCTACCTTCGCATCTCCTTCCCGCAGGCTGTTTGCGCGTCAAGGGGGACTCCCGACCATCGCGACTCAGGAGCCTAACTGGCCATGTAGCCCCTCACCCCTTGGTCCTGTCTTGGTGATCCGGACGGTCCAATGGTGGCTGAGGTATGCGCGGGGTCGGGCCCTGCAGACGTAGAACATCAAGCAAACATGAAGGAAGTCATGGAATCTCAATAAAACGTTACAAAACATATTGTTCCTTAAGCAACAAAGAGAAGTTTTAATGCCTCCACAAGGCACGCCGCATGTCGTAGGAAAGTTCGCAGGAAAGTTAAACGGGAAGGAGCGCCATCGTTCACCAGCAAGCTTCTTCTTCAACCTTGGGTGCCATCGTCAGGGAGCGCCTTCCTGTCGACAGCGTCGCCGTCGATCGTGTCGTTGGCCTTGGTTGCGAGATCGGCGGCACCATCGGCTGGAGGTGCAGGGTCGATAGCAAGGAACTTCCTCAGCAAGGTCTCCACTTGGCCCTTCACGGCCTTGGCAGCAGCTACACAGCGCTCCTCATCTACAGGCTCGAGCAGGACACCAAGGTCAGCATTGGGATCTCGAAGGTGAAGATGGCTGAGGACGCGCGTCAAGGCCGACGAGGAAAGAGCGCGCACTTCCCCCTCCACCATGGGGCCGATTCCGCTGATGACGTCCTCGAGCACCGTGATGAGCTGAGGAAGTAGCTGGGCGGGTCCGTCGTCATCAGTCACCAAAGGCTTCTCCAAGTCCTTCTCGTAGAGTTCCCGCAGCACCTCGCGGGATCTCTCCTCAAGGGACTTGAAGGCCTCGCGATCCTTGGCAAGAACCTTCGCCTTGATTTCCAGCTGGACCCTCTCCGCTTCCACCTCCTTCTCCAGCTTCTTCAGGCGATCGCGTTCCGCGGCCTGCGCCTGCGCCAGCTGCTCCAGATCAGCATCACGGCCGGTCACCGCCTCTTCTTGTGCCTTCACCTTCTCCTCCCGCACCTCGAGCTGGCGAGCCATGGCAGCCCATTCCTTGTGCAGGTTCTCCAGCTCGACCACCGCCGCCCTGCAGCGCTCCCTGGTGGCCTCGGCATCCTTCAGCGCCACCTCACAGGCGGCCGCGGCTTGGTCGGCAGCCCGCTTGTCCTCCTCGGAAGCTGCCACGGCCTAGCCCAACGTCGCCCTGACAGACGCATCGGAGTGCAGCCAACCTGAGATCAGCTCTAGGCGCCCCGTCACCAGGCGACGGTCAGCGCCTTGAAGGTCGTTCCGGAGCCGGGTCAGCGCAGAAAGAGCTTTCTCCAAAGCGTCGGGCGAAGCAGAAGGATCACGAGCTAGTGGTGTGGCGGAAGGAGGAGGCAGCTTCGTTGCCAAGATCTGTGAGTTGATGGCAGCAGAAGAAGAAGCTGGGAGCTCCGGGGCCAGCGGGACCTCGGCCAGCGAGCTGAGAGCGGGCGCCTCCAGAGCCGGCTTGGCTATGGAGGTCGCCTTCTCCTGGGGACGGTCCTCTGCGCCTCGCGAGGATGACCAAGCCGGAGCGGCGCGAGGGCTGTTGCCGCACTTCTGTGCTGGAGGAGGTGTGGCCGTGCCAGGCTGCTGGGTCCCCGAGGGTGCGGCCACTCCCTCTCTCTTCTTCTTCGCCGCCAGCGTCGGCCTGGCGGTACAAGGAAAGAACATCAGGAAGCAGTGATAGAAGCTAGAGCAAGAACAAAATCAGGACAAGGTGCTTACTGGTCCACGGCGGCATAGTTCCGCGGCCTCTTGAGAAGCGCGGAGCCCGGGGGCCTCGCAGCCTGGGGTGTCGGCTTGCGAGTTCCAGGAGCAGATGAGGCTGCAGCAGCCGGCCCGGCAGCAGCACTGGTCGATGTCAGAACAGGGGCACCACCTCAGGAGACTAACGCTGACCTGCTCCTCGTCGGAGCCCCGGTCGACGGTTTCTTCAAGGGGGTGCCCTTGGACCTCGTGGTGACCCCAGCAGGGGCCTGGGACTCCCTCACCGAATGGTCACCGGCCTCGTCGTCGTCAGGAAGGGCGCCGAGAAGGTCCGCTACAAGAGGAGAGGTCTCCCCCTCCCCCTCCAGGGTCGCCTCCGAATCGGGCCTCTCCTCCTCGCCAGAATCGCCAGAAGACACCAGTACTGGGGCCACCACCCCCGTGGCCTCGGAAGGCGCCGGTGGCACAAGCCCGCGCCCATCAAAGACAGGCATGGCAGCGGCTACCTTTGCCCATCTGGGCGGCGGTACAAGGGAACATGGGTGTCCGGTGGATACCCCTGATCATCTCCGACCAAGAGGCGGAGAGCCACACCCAGCTCCTCGTCCAACAAGGCACCTGGGCACAGGTGGAGGTTGTCCTACTCGTCCCCGAGCTTCCACAAGGGGCGCGAGCGCGCCTGGAGAGGAGCTATGCGCTGTGCCAGGAATTCCATGACGATCATTATCCCCGTCAGCTCCACCGCCTTCGGGTCGTCAGGCTTCAGGTCAGCAGTCATCTTATCCAGCACCTGCTGCGCCCGGGGGTCGGTGAGCTTCGCGTGGAGCCACCCGTCGTGAGGCAAGGGCATCTCCGTCGGCAGCACCAGCCGAGGGTGGGAGCACTTGGCGTCCATAAGGACCCACTTGCTCCTGAAGCCCTCGGCCTTCTTCCCGGCCTTCGAGATCGCGTTGGACACGTTGGCCGTGATGAAGTTGGCACACCCCTAGCAATGGTCGTGCTTGTTCCAGAGGTAGAATAAGTGGCGAAGCAGCGCCACGGACGACATCACCCCCACGTATGCCTTGCAATAGAAGGCAAAGATCGACAGGAGGAGGACGGAGTTGGGATGAAGATGAAGGGCATGCAGCTTGTAGTGGCTAAGGACGGCGTAGAAGAAATCGGAGAAGGGGGGACCAGCCCTGCGACGACACTACTCGCAAAGAAGGGGTAGAAGGTGCTGCCTGAGGCCTCCGGCTCGACGGAGCCTGCCCGGAGCGCGGTCTTCCCTTTCTCATTGCTGCTCTCCGCCGTCATCAGGACCGTGGCGGCAAGGTTCTTCTCCGAAACACTAGGCGCGCTCAAAGCCGGCTCGTACCAGGAGGGTGGGAGAGCGGCCTTTCCTTGTCGGACGCCATCGGCTACAGGCTCGAAGGGGGATGGATGCGGATCTGAGGTCTCCGAGAGCAAGGAGCAGGAAAGGGGATCTGGAGCAAGACGAAGGGAGGCAATGAAGGCTCCGTGGCACGCGGAAGCCTTTTGTTAGTTGGACAGTTGCCGGGGCAGCGTCGGGAAGCGGAGACGCCCACGTCCTGTCAATCGCCACGCATCAATCAAGGCTGCAGGCTATTGGGGCCCCAGGCGCTCTGCACTTGCCCCTTGGCTTCACCTCGAAGCCAAGTCCGAGCGTGCCTTGGGCCTGGGGGCTACTATTGGCGTCCTCAGAACAGGGGTACCCAGACTTGCCTGCCTGCGGCCCAGGGCGTGGCTCCACCAACGGCCTGGTACGGCCCATCTTCAGCAGCAACCACTCAAGACCCTCGCGAGGGACCAAGCCTCGCGAGGCGGACGACACCAAGACCTCCTCAGGGGCGGCCTCGCTAGGCTGGCTCCCGAGGAGCGGACATATCTATGCAAGGGGCACCTCGCGAGGTTTGCGTGACATCCGCCATGACGACCAAAGCCAGGCGGGCGCCAGCGGGCGCAGAGTACTCGTTTCCTCTTTAGTGCTAAAGGGGCAAGCGCAGGCGAGGAGTCCCGAGGCATCAGGCAAAGGTTTCCATATCGGTGCAACGAGACCAAGACCAGCAGGACGGCAGGGCGGAGGTCACCATGGAGCCCATGGCTGCGTCACCACCAAAGCCTTTGGCAGGCGAAGACCACCTTTTGTCAGGATAGCTTGTACTAGTTGTCTCCCTTCAAAATTGGCCATTGTGGGATCCCTTCCCGCCTAACATTTGGGAAGAGGACCGAGGCCCCTATAATAGGACTAGCCACCACCGTAGTCAGAGATCGGCTCATCTGGGATCGGATCCACTCCACCAAGGCGATCCTCACACACACAAGCTCACCGAGCTCAACAACACCTCTCCTCAGGAGGCTGTTCATCCCTTGTACTGGTTCATCCTCAGCCTACAAGGCAATCCACACTGGAGTAGGGTATTACACCACAACGGTGGCCCGAACCAGTATAAACTCTCGTGTCTCTTGTTCCTTGGGTTCGGCGAGCTAGGCCTTGAGATCGTTGCAAGAGAGAGCTAGGGAGAGAGAGATCTTTGTGCGCACCCCAGTGTTCGAACCTCAAGGGTTTGCCGGAACCCGTAATCCGACAGATTCCCTCATTTTGCTCCATATGTACTCATTTAGGGTGTAGTCTAGTCACTTGTTGAAATCTCTAGAAAGGCAAATACTCCTTTTCGGTTTACAGGGCTGTACTAGCAAGTACTACAATAGTGGGCTCACATAGCAATTTTGTCTCATGCAAGAGCCTGGCTATATGCGTGCTCCAATGCTCCGCACCACGCCCCACCCTTCCACAAAGACTGCCACGCGAGCATTGGCAACTGGCACGTTCGGGTTGCGCTTGGCTCTTCGCCTCTTCGAGAAAACGAACAATGATGTTACTACTACTTCTACAGTATCAAATCCACTGTTGCACGTCTGACCACCGTGTGTGGGAGGGATAGCGTTTTGTACTATAAGCAAAAGCCTGTCCTCGTCTGTGAGCCACCGCGCACATGGTCGAGGGAGAAGGCGTGTAGTAGTAAAATCAAGCTTCTCCTCGTTGTACGAGTTGACATGACACATCATAGCACTGGCCCCACATGCTTGCCTCTAAACTTCGCTAAAAGACCCGCAGTGTACAATATATTTGCTGCAACCTCTAACATTTACCCCACCACAAATTAAAATGTATATTCCTGTCTTGACTAGATTAGCGTGCAAACTACAATCACCAGGATGACAGGTAGGGCCAGAAGATTATTTTAATCAAAAAATGCTTCGAGACGGCCTCATAGCATGGAGCCGACCCCAATGATTTTAAGCTTAGAGGCACGGTACACGCTATCCTAGACTACTCTACACATGAAACTGCCACACGAGCGTCCGGGCTGCGCTTGGCTCCTCGCCTCTTCGGGAAGTCAAACATTGATGGAGTACTACTGCAGTGGAGTACTACAGTATGCTTCTGGCCATCTAACACCGAATGAACAGCTACATGTCCATCGCGTGCGGGAGGGAGAGCGTGTAGCGAAAGCTTCTCCTAGTCCTGCCAGCCACCACGCTCATGGGGGAGGGAGGGACGCAACTTCATTGACTTCCTGCTCCTGCCTTTGCATGTATGACAGGTGGGCACAACAGGTGGGTGGCCCACCTGTCATACAGCCAAAGGCAGGTGCAGTTAAGGCACCAGAGCTCAGTCCGCGAGGGAGAGGGCGTTGTAATCAAACTTCTAGTTGTTGTACGATTTGACGTGACACATCAAAGCACTGCACTCGATATATTTCAATAATTTGCGTTTACTGATGCATTAATTACAATGCATCCATGCATGCCATGACTTTCCTTTTGATACTTGCATGTGTTGATTTAATGCACCTTGAAGTAGTATGAATATGTGACGGTAAAGCTTTGTAATGCCCCGGCCCTAAACCAAGAGATGGTTGTGCACGAGGAGGGCGAGATCATGCCGACGGAACAGGACCTAACGATGGAGCTCTCTATGGTCTCGATGAACCTCACCTTGCTCCACTGCCCCTTGTGCCTCCGCCCCTTGAAGCCTCCAATGTATGAGGTTCGAATACACCTCGTCCGTTCGGCTGATCGAGCAAGGTGCAGGTTTCTTGATTGATGTGTTGTTCAATTTATTTGTGCAGTGCAAGGGAGGGCACCTGGCCTACGCGGACTGCCGCCTCGAGCGCCCCGGGAACCAGTGGGAGTGCCAGAAGTGCGAGCACGGCGGTGGCTTCGACGTGCGGAACACGGCGGTGGACAACGTCCTCTCCTCAGTGAGGGTGGAGTGCTCGCATGAAGGATGTGGACTCTACGTCACTTACCACAAGCTCGCCAATCACCAGAGCATGTGTCCACTCACGCCCTACAAATGCCACGTGCCCGTCTGCGGCTACGAAGGCCCGCTACCGGCGCTCTCCCACCACATCAGCACCGTGCATCCCATGCCCGTGCACAGGATCCAGTACGACAAGGTCTCCACCGGCAAGTGCCATTGTCGGAGCCACGGCTCTTGCTGTTCGCGGAGGAGGACGGCCACACATTTTTCTTGGTTGGCGACGTACTCAACATTGGCGCGCCTATCGCCGTGTCGGTCGTCTGCATCAGAGCGGGGGCGTCCCCACTGCCGCACTACATGGCCAAGCTGTGGGTGAACGGCCCGCCGAGGGAGCCCAAAGGCAGGACCGACGTTGTCAAGGTGGAAATGGAGGTGACAAGCAGCAAGGATCCCGGCGACGTCACCGTGCAGGAGCTGACCTTCTTCACAGTTCCGCCCAAGCTGCTGGCCGGGGTTGGGTTGTCGAGGATGGTGTCCCTCCACATTCAGATTGACAAGCTCACCTCCTAAATGACTCTATAGTGCCTTCTGTTTATCTTAGTAATATGCTAATATAGGGGTTAGCTCGGTCTACATTAGCTTAAGATGGTGGGTGTTGGTGGTGATGCAGCAATTACTTCGACATCAGATCAGCAGTTAAAGTAATTTCCAACAGTCGAATGGATATTTTGTGTCTGTTGGATATAAAGATCCTTTGGGTAAGAAGTATAACAGCTTACTATATGCTTGTTTGTTCAGGAAGTGTTGCATACTTGTGCGAGTTGACATGACACATCAAAGTAGTACTACTACTAGTAATACTCCCTCCGATTCTAATTTCTCTACGCATAAGTTGAGGCACAGATACCAAGGAGGGCCTGGTTGTGTCTATACTTGGACAACTCACCCGACTGCGCACCAGGCAGACAAAGCTCGTGTCGTGTTGGTGCCGTGTGCAGCCCGCACATTAACCAAAACCTCACGCCTCCAGCTTAGCCTCCGCGTTTTAAACTTCTCAATCTCAAGGGCAAGGAGCAACATGAAACCTATGATAGAGCCAATCGGATGGTTGAGAACACTACAATTCGTAGCTACAGATGCGTCTGTGAGAGAGCACGAGTGCGTGCGTGCACCTCTTCTCTTCTTGTATAACGTACTAAACTCAGAGTACAAGTGTATGTGGGTGGCATCGACCTAGGGAGCTAGAGATGGTGTGTGCGAGAAGTCCCAAGAGATAGGTGTAATGCTCTGGAAAAAGACTAGTCTATAGCTTGCCACGAGGCTATTCCTGTTGAACGCCCCAATAACCGTAAGATATGTATCCGACGGTGCTAGTTATTGCACGTACACAGCAGTAGAAAAAGAAGTACCATGGCATATGCTACAGCCCGGCCGAGAACACGTGCCCATGTTATGCCATCCGGGAATAGTGCCGCACTTTGAAACTAGAACCATCAATAAATTTTGAGCTTGCATCTCGTCACATTCCAAATTACTACTACCACACTATATTTAATTGCAAACCTGTTCACACCGATCACAACCTAAATGGTTTCCCACTTAGGAGCGTATTAATACTCGGTTATAAATACTAGTATGCCAAGATGACTGCACATTCCTCCTCAACTCCTCATCCACAAAAACAAACAAGTCATTCAGCATCCTTCCCTTGCGTCTGCCATGGCCAGCGTGAGTTCTGGGTCGGGAGATTACCACCAGGGAGAGGCGAGCATGGAAGCGGAAGAACGAGAGATGTCCCGCCTCGCTGCGAAAGCAGCCGACATGTCCCGCCGCGCGTAAGTAGCAGCACAGAGGTCCCACCGCTCCGTCGATGCAGCAGACTGGTCCAGCCGTGCCGCAGAAGCAGCAGAGATGTCCCGCCGCGCCGCGGTGGCCTGGGAAAATGTCTCGCGGGCAGGCGATGACTCTTATAGACGCATGCATGCGATCGTCCATAGCCAGATGGATCAGATCTCCGGCTAGGCGAGGTTGCAGGACGACATGAAAGCCTCATTTGAATAGGATACCAGGGTCATCCTGCAACTAAGGGAGGGCAATGAGAGGCTCCGGGCCGAGCGCGACCTGCTGAGGGCGAAGATCGTCCGAAGTGTAGAGCAACAGGAGGAGACCAGTGCCTTGTTGAAGAGGACCGGCATCATCGTCAAGAAACTTATGGACGAGAATGACATTCTCTGCATCGAGCGCCAAAGGCTGGTGGAGGAATCCGTGGATGCTCTCAAGCAGCGCCTTGAGGACACGACAGAGCTCATCGCTGCTCGCCGCGGAGACTAGTTCCCGTGGCCTGCAGCAACGCATCAAGAAAGTAGAGATCAGTGAGCCAGATCGTTGTCTTCCTTCTTATTTTGCCCTTGTGTATTTCGGGTGTAGCCGCATGTGGCTTTTTTAATTATCTTCCTAATTATGTAAGACAATTATTATCCGTTGTCGTCGTCCTTATATATTCATCAGTCTTGCTATAAGTCGCAGTAGATGCTATATAGGTCCGTCGGATCTTACATCAAGATCGGTGCAAAATTTTCTTTTCAGATTTTATTTTTTCTCTCTTAAATCTCAGTTGAGTGAGACATAGCCACGCCATTAAACAGAGGCTCGGGCGCCATTAATGGAGACCTTGGGAGAGAGGTGGGCGGCAGATGGAGGTCAAAGGGCTCTCCTCCCGATAAGCACGTGCAGGGGTCTGATCGCATGCCTCCCGTACTCAAATAGCTACCCTGCATGGCGCCTCCTAGCTAATAAAAAAAGGGGACGCGTGGCGGCACGTAAATGGTAAGTAGAACGCCCACGGTTTCAATAATACTTGTGTTTCCGATTGTAACGTGACAACACTTGTTCCAAAATGACTTTGTTGATTGTTAATGTGTGCGCCTTCACAAATCGAACAGCAAAATTACCACAATATGTTGGTGCCATGTCATGACACCAAGCCAAGTTTCATGATTTTCATGCGTGTCTTGGATTTATAGGAATTAAAAAACCAAGTTTCTCAATGTTTCCGCTGAGCCACGATGCCCAGATGTTTGAATTTCATTCCCATTTCTTGCATGGGACCTAGAAATTCACCCGAGCACACACATGTGATTTTTCAACCAACTTTGGTGCACTGGAGCATGTGCTTGTATTTCAAATTTGAATTATGCACACAAAGGTGGCACATTCCCTCTCAGAACCACGAGCCTTCTTGAGAGAAGCTCCATTTTGCAAGAAGCTTATACCAAAACTAGTTCCTATTCGGCCAATTTTTTACCACAGCATGGTAGTACCATGACATGACACCATGCCAAGTTTCATGATTTTCAGGCGTGTTTTGGATTTACAAGAATTTTAAAACCAAGTTTCCCAATGTTCTTGGCCGAGCCAGGATGCCCAGATGTTTGAATTTCATTCCCATTTCTTGCATGGGACCTAGAAATTCACCCGAGGACACACATGTGATTTTTCAACCAACTTTGGTGCACGGGAGCATGTGCTTGTAATTCAAATTTGAATTATGCACATTAAATGACCAGAAACTCAATTAATGTATAAAAAAGGCCAAACAAACCCGGAATAATTCCAAAATTTAATAGGGCACTCATGTAGTTCTATGTTGCCTCTGTAAAGAAACTCAAGGGGGACAGCGTATATCATTTCGCACTCAAAGGTGACACGTTCCCTCTCAGAACCACGAGCCTTCTTGAGAGAAGCTCCGGTTTGCAAGAAGCTTATACCAAAACTTGTTCCAATTCGGCCCAATTTTTTACCACAGCATGTTAGTGCCATGACATGACACCATGCCAAGTTTCATGATTTCCAGGCAAGTTTTGGATTTACAGGAATTTAAAAACCAAGTTTCTTGATGTTCTCGACCGAGTCATGACACCCAGATGTTTGAATTTCATTCCCATTTCTTGCATGGGACTTAGAAATTCACCCAAGGACACACATTTGATTTTTCAACCAACTTTGGTGCACCGGAGCATGTGTTTGCACTTCAAATTTGATTTATGCACATTAAACATCCAGAAACTCAATTAATGTATAACAAAGGCCAAACGAACCCGGAATAATTCCAAAATTTAACAGGGCACTCATATAGTTCTATGTTGCCTCTGTAAAGAAAATCAGGGGGAGGCAGTGTATATCGTTTCGCACACAAAGGTGACACGTTCCCTCTCGGAACCACGAGGCTCGTTGAGAGAATCTCCGGTTTTGCAAGAAGCTTATACCAAAACTTGTCCCAGTTCAGCCAAAAATTATACGTATGAAAACATGGTTTAGATTATCCCGAACATCTCGCTACCTAGACCAATGTACTCTGATTTGAATTCAACATAAAATGGATACAAATATTTGAACTGGAGATCGTATGGTACATGTAGTTCATAGAACGATATATTCGAATTCAACATAACGTGGATTCAAAAATTGAAACTCGAGATCCCGGCATTTGTAATCACATAAAAAGGTACATGGCTCTTTCTTTTGGTGGGAATTGATTTGTGTTTTGTTGTTGTTGAGGGAAGTGCGAATCGATATGGTACTATACAGGGTAATCTTGTTCTCCCAATTTTTTTTACATTTTTCTTGTAGTTTTTACAATGGCATTTATAACAATATAGTAAAAGGGGACATGACTCTCTTGTGTCTTGTATGAATTTTTTTGTACATGTTAAGTTTATTCTGCCGAACATGGAATCCGCGCCTTGTTATCCCAAAATTTTCAAGCTCAAGTATCTTTTGTCTCATCTGCTTTGAAACTCCCGCCTCTTCAACCCGCGCCGCGCCTTGTTATCCCGAAAATTCGCCGCGCGCGAAAACTCCCTCCTCATCCGAAATGGTCCCGTAGCCCAGACACGTGAAATCCCCCTTCTACCCCTCAGCCGGAAATGTCGGCTCGACGTCGCGTGGTCAAAACTGATGGGGGTACGCTGGTAACTTACCCTACATTTCGGACAAGCCATCCCTAAGCCATGGCTCCCCTACCTTCCCCTTTGCCCCCCATTCGTACACCGAGGCTGCCAAAACCCGCGAAACCCCACGCTCCTCCGTCAACCTCCCGACCGCCGCCCAGCCGGAGACTCTTCCCTGACGACGTCGTCCACCGCAACACCTCACCGTCCCTCATCCACAGCAACGGATGAGGATCCATCGTCGATCTCGTCGTCCCGCCAGATCAGCCGCCCCGTCCTCCACCTCCAAGGAGTTGCCCCGATGTTCGCCTCGTCTATCACGCCACCTCCATCCCCCCAGCGCCGTCTTGACTTGCCCCACCGGAACCGCAGCACCCTCACCAATTCCTCCGATGAAGCCGAGGCCAACTCGACGCCACCAAGGAGGTTCTGCACTCACCGCTGCATTTTATCTTTTATTTGATCTCACGGGGATGCCGGTGCTCGATACCAAGCAGCCATGGCAGGTCTCCATGAACGGCGCCGTCGCTGGCAACTTCATCCACGGCGTCTCTCCCCCATGCTTTTGCTTCCTTGGCGGCGACTTCCACACCGGCACTAGCTGCAGATGCTCCGGCTCTCGCTCACGTTGCTGCTGCTGCTGCTGCTCCAGCTCTCGCTCACGCTGCGGCTCTGTTCTTGCTGTCGGTCACACTACTGCACTTCTCTTGCTTTTGTTCGTGCTGCTTCTTTGCTCTACTATTGCTGTCGGTCGGGCTGCTGCTCCGCTCTTGCTCTTGTTCATGCTGCTGCTCTGCTCTTGCTCTCGCTCGCGCTGCTGCTGCTGCACGACCTCCGGCAGCTACAGGAGTTGCTGCTTTAGCACTCGCTCGCGGTGCTGCTGCACGACTTGCTCTCTGCTAGTGCGTTCCCTGCTCGAGCGTCTGCTGATTTAGATCACTGCTTCTCTGATACTAGTGCTCGAATGCCCTAAACATCTATTGCAATGCTCTACTACTAGTTCAATCAGTTTCGACAGTAAAATTCAGTTTTGACTGTAAAGTTCAGTTTCTTCAGTTAAGTTCAGAGTGAACAGTATTTATAGCATCTGTCGGAGCGGCCGTGGCGCGGCTGATGCGTTTTACATCTAGCACTTTTTGGTGATGTATTTTACATCATCTATTGTAGATGATATTAGAGTCCCACTTCAGATTAACGTTGTTTGTCCTGTCCTGCTTCAGCCTCGCCGCCGTACACCTCACCGGAGCTGCTCCAACGACGGAACCGTCCATCACAGCGGAGCAGTACCCTCGGCGTTGTTTCCAGAGGCCTCAGATCTTCTTCCCTGCCTACGACGGTCACACTAGCATCACCATCCTCCACGTCCAACCCAATGATGCTGAGGTCGACAAGGCTATGCCAAAGAGGTTGTACAGTTGTCGCATCACTTTGTTACTCTGCATTCATGTCGATCCCTCAGGGATCCTTTGCTATGGAACTACTATGGTACTACTATTTGTGCATTTGGTTAGAAGGAGTGGAGCAAAGCAAAACTGGAGGATTTTTTCCTTTGGTGTCTCTTTCAAAGAAAAAACGTAGGAATTTTAATATCCACTTGGATGTCCTTTTCAAATTAATATGCATGAAGAACAGGACTAATTGCATTACTGGCATAATAATATTCTTATTTTTTCATTATCATGTGGTTTGACTTTAATTTGACCATGTTTCTCCATTCTTATGTTCTTCAAATTCATGTGAACCAAACACCCAGGTTGACAGAAATCCTATATTTGCAAATGCTTTGTTTTGCACGTGCATTCCTATGCTATTCCTGTGTTTTTCCAGTCCCTGCCTTTATAGAATCCTCCAATTCTAAGGAGCCCTTACAGATTTACTTCATTTTCAGATAGGCGCCAAAGAAAACTCTGTGTGTTATGTCCTGCTCCTGTCGTGCTGTCATCCACCCCACCTAAGGTGCACCATTGACATAAGCGTTCACTGTAGTAGAGATTCCCCCTGCAGACTTTCTTTCGCCGCCTCAGATCATCTTCCCTGTTGCCGGCAGCCACGCCAACTACATTACCATCATCGACTGAGCAGATGAACCTGAGGACTACACCGTTCCGGAAGAGAGGTCGCACTCTTTCGTGTTTGCTTACGTTATACATCGGTTATCATTACTTGCTACTTTATCATTCAAGCTTGAGTTTTAAAATGCCCGTGGGGCACATATCGAGGCAGCAACGAATAGTATCTGTCTACTATCTGGTTCATCTGGGGTCTTCTATGTGGTTCATGTTGGGTGGGCAACAAACAGTAGATGATTCATTGTCTATCTTTTTCAACTAAAGCTATAATCTACCTGCTATCATTAGTTTTGGATCTATCCACTCGTTTGCTACCATTAGTCTTGATTTCTGCATGCACCCCTTAGGCCTTAGAAAATCTAACTATTTTTATTATTATGCATGTCAGTTATTGTACACAATCGTACTGAACATGTAGAGAAAAAGAGAAGACCGTTGCGTGGGAATATAATGTCATGCAGACGCCACTCCATGGTGGGCGAAGTGGGCCCCCCTCCCACCATTCCAGATTGTATTCCAGAGGAAGATAACTGTTCAGATCGGGATTAAGAGGGAGCCGACCACTCCTATATACCACCTGAGGTGTTTGCTCTAACCTGGCATCCTAATGTCGGTCATATCATGCATATGGCGCCTCACATTGCTTACATTATACATCTTATATGTCATCAGCTTAGTTTAGATTTGCTTTGTGTGAATGCCACCTGTTTGGTTTCTATATCATACTCCCACCGTTCCTAAATATTTGTCTTTTTAGAGATTTCAACAAGTGACTACATACGGAGCAAAATGAGTGAATCTACACTCTAAAATATGTCTATATACATCCGTATGTGGTAGTCCATTTGAAATCTCTAAAAAGACAAATATTTAGGAACAAAGGGAGTGTATGGGAATTATGCAATGCCATCTTCTTTAGCGAGGCATCATATACGTGAATCATGCAATGCCATCTTGTTTAGCCAGTCATCGTATATGTGAATTGTATCATGCCATATTTTTTTCATAATGTATTCCATTTGTCAACAATGTTTATACATTCATCTACTCTTCCTGTGCATCGGCCATTTGAGTCGGTCATGGGAAAATCTGGGGTGAAAACAAGGTCTTCTGAGCAGTCAGTGCTACCTGTCGATGCAGATTTCTTGCTAGTTACAGATAGCTCCTCATAGGAGGATTCAGCGACACATGACTAGTCGTATCCCCCCCCCCCGAGGTGCATGCTCTAACTTGGCA